>NC_142939.1:65725354-65730354 GCF_046866305.1 Octopus bimaculoides
TGAGAACGATAAAAACTTTTTAAAAACTTTGCGTAGGCCTCTGCACAGGTATCGCCAAGCTTTTGGCAAAATTTGATGCAGATTCTCTGCGCAACTTTCTCTGTCATGGTCAATGCGACGATCACACGCTACACATGTTCCTTTCAAGCACAGTGGAATGTGTGCATATATATATATGTGTATACACACACACACACATGTATGTATATATATAAATATATATGTATATATATAGATATATATGTATATATATATGTGTGTGTGTGTATATATATATACATACATATATGCCTATACATGTGTGTGTATGTATGTGTATGTGTTTGTGTTAATGAATGTGTGCGTGTGTATGTAACTGAAGTACAATAAAAAGCAACTTGTTCTCAATAAATTAAGTCGTGCATCTAGAATTTGTAAATAATTTATTTGCTTGAAGCTCGGTCAAAATCAGAAACCGTGAAGAATTAATGTAAACAATTGAAATTAATAAAATTTCGAAAGGAAAGACAAAAGGAGGTAATTGAAGAGAGAGAGAGAGGGGAGAGAGAGGGAGAGGGAGAGAGGGGGAGGTAGAGAGGGGGGGGGAGACTGAAGAAAGAAGAAAGAGATTTAGTGGTAAACGACTAATTATATTCTCATCAGAGTAGCTTAACATCACCGTTTATTTCCTTTCTTTCTTTCTTTCTTTCTTTCTGGACAATTTATTGTTGCTACCGGGGTTGGCGCTCCAATCGTCGTAAAAACGATCGGTCGTAAGACGATAGAAAATTTCAGTTACGCAACTATTCAAATCATTACACAGTAAACGAAATAATCTGCGCATTTTGAGCAAGGATAAATATTTTAAATTGTTATCTTCTTAGTTTATAAGCTGAAGAGTAAGTAGAAACAAGGATGAAATTATTGCTTTATCTTTGTGAAAATTAACGGGAATAAATTCATTAAATATATTTATATGTGAATAAATTTACTAATCTGTCGGATAAATATATCTATGATAAAATTAAATAGAATTATATATACTAAAATTGAAAATCAATAAATTTATAAATATTATACATAAATTACACAACAGTGATATCTACATACGAATAGATATTGAACAGTGGACAACGTATGTCTCTGTGAATAATTATATATATGACTGTGTATACGTCAAAATTGAAATGTGAGAGAGAGAGAAAGAGAGAGAGAGAGAGAGAGAGAGAGAGAGATAGAGAGAGAGAGAGAGATAGAGAGACAGAGAGAGAGAGAGAGAGTGAGAGAGAGAGAGAGAGAGAGAGAGAATGGAAAAAACGTGTAGATTTCAGCTCTGTGTGCTTTCTTCTTCTTCTTCTTCTTCTTCTTCTTCTTCTTCTTCTTCTTCTTCTTCTTCTTCTTCTTCTTCTTCTTCTTCTTCTTCTTCTTCTTCTTCTTCTTCAAAGTATTCTCCATTTGTTTCGGCCACCGTTTTCCCCAGCAGAAAACAGAATTTCACGGAAGCACGCTATTCCTTCGTTCCAACCACGGCAAAAACCGACGAACATGGGAGGAGCACTGCAAAAGGAATACGCACCACGTGGAAGTAGGACATGAAACGACGACGCCGGTTGGCAGACTGATGCCTGTGGGTCGCATCAAGTGGCTTCTAGTGGCGAAAGCCCGAACTACAACAGGCTTGTCCCACAGAAAGTTTCCGGTTACTTTTGGGTACCTCTCATCTATCTATCTATCTATCTATCTATCTATCTATCCACAATAACCAACCTTCAATTTGATTTTCCGTTCCTCGTTTAATCGGAAACAAATTGCCGTGCTATTCATAAACCTTCTCGGGAGTTCAATTATTTGGCATAAAATATTCCACCAAAGCAACATAAACCGTCCAAAAGACGGGTGCATTTGCTAGTATAAATACACACACACACACACACACACACACACACACACACACACACACACACATACACTTACAGTTAGATTTCTATCCTATAAGATATATTTGCTTAAATGATGTTACATACTCAACTGGAAGTATTATTAAAGCATACCAAATTACAATTTAAATACGCTGTTCGAAGTACACACGGCAATATATTATGTAATACACCTGTATTTCTGCATAGAATTGCATGAACAGAAGTAAATGTGAAGTACAATAATAACAGTTGTTAGTTGAATATATTCAATTAATGCTATCAGTTAACCTCGTTAGTGTGTAAGCTCTAAAAGCGCGTTTCTAAGGTTATGAATTGTATCTCAAGTGCCGTAGAAATTGCTGATCGCATTGTTAGATAGAAGCTAAATGTTAAATTAAATTATTATTTTAAAGCAAATTTAAGAGCAACTACAGAACATTTACTGTTGAGGAGACTCAATACAGAAATTAGAGTAAAATATATTCGTGTAGACTGGGACTTTAGGTTTTGCCTGACGGTTTATTCAGCTTGTTGAATCTCTTTATAACAGCTCATTTTTACTATAGGTACAAGACCTGATATTTAAGGGGAGGAGCGCTAGTCGATTACATCGACTCCGTTACGCAACTGGTACCTATCTAAGAGACCCCGAAACGACGAAGGCCATATAGGGATGGGATCTCATTGTTGGTAGTTATGAAATTGTAAGCTGTACGTTTCTCAGACTGTATGTATGTGTATGTATAGTGCTGTTTAGCCAACCCCAAAGAATCGGTATACCAGATTTCTTGTATATTGATATTTCAGACATCCACCACAATATCGACTCCAATTTTATAGAACCTGTGGAAGTCGAAGTTTTACATCATTCTCTCTATATGACCCAAGAGAAGAAATTGAAGCTTGGTATTTGACAAAACACCCCTCACATCTGTCCAGCTTTGTTTTGATTTTATACATCCAACTGGAAATCAATTCAAACATAAAGGATCAAATTAGATTATCCTCAAATCCCTTTCGCACGATATGATGAAATAAATCAGAAAGGATTGATGACAGCAATATACGGCAGTTGTAGTCAGTGTGTTCTGAGAAAGAAAACTATCTCGCAAAGTGTTATCTCAATTATATAATGCTGTTTATGGGAAGATGAAATAAGCTTCCAGGATTAAAAAAAAAATGAATGAAAATAAGATAAAACCTAGAATAGAAATGAATTCAGTGAAAGAATTGCTTCAAATAATTAGAATGTTGTCAGATGTTCCCGTCTGAAAGAAAGAGAAATGAAATAAAAGAGGCCTGAATAGTTATATAAGTAGTTCCCATTTTGTTACTAGTTTTTATTTATTGCTATTTTTATTTGCTATGCCTCAGCAAATAGCAAAATAAGTGCACACAATGAAGCTCACAGATCGGTAAAATCTTAAGCGCACGATATAACTACATTATCATTATTCATCTTGGACAAAATTCTTTTAGTAACTGAATCTACAGTGTCTTGTATAACATATGCAGCAGTTATTAAAACCATAGCTAATAAAAGATGAGGGCGTCTCATATATTCTTAAGGATCTAGTCTTTTTCATTCGCAAAATGAGACCCCTGTTGTACTCTTCCACCCCAAATTTTCCTCACTCTCTCTTCCTGTTTCTTGAGTAACGCTGCGATGGACTGGCGTCCCGTCCAGTTGGGGGGAACACATACACCCATGACCCTAGCTAGGCTTGAAAAGGGCGCATAAATAATGATAAATAAAAAATATGTACATGCATATGCATGTATGTAGGTATGTATATGTCCTTATGTCTGTCTATCTATCTATCTATCTATCTATCTATCTGTGTGTGTGTGTGTGTGTGTGTGTGTGTGTGTGTGTGTGTAGAAAAGAGAATATAAATTGATTGTTTGAAAGATAGAGAAAAAGAAGGCGAGTACTTCGAACTTTAAGTTTCTTCGTATGAACAGATATTGTATACAGATAAATAAAAGAAAGCGTTGACTGCTTCCATGGAAAAACATCTTCCAGAACATTTCTTTGTCTAAATGTGAAATCCGAATTCCTATGGAGAAGACAAGAAGTATCTGGTTTCGGATGGATGGTTTATCATTGAAAATATTTCTGCAGAAAAGCCGAAGAATTAGCCATGAAAACAGATCCAATTGTTGCAGTAATCCTTTAGACATGACTTCTGTATTTGCTATTATTTACCGAGAATACACTTGAGATGAAGATATCGGAATACTGATATATTTGCTTGGCATTACAACACGAGTGTATCGGGTGAAAAGTAAACAGTTTTCGTAACATCTGGTGGCCATGTTTAGCAAAGACCTCAACATCGATTTATTAGTATTACTTTTTTCTTTTGGTCACACACAGTCATAGACACATACTTAATCACGTACAAACACAAATACATGTATATATAAAATATGTATGAATTTTGGATATATTAAAGACATTGCATGTATGTATACGCACATTATCTACTGCATATATATTCATAATATTCATACACGCACAAACGCTCACTCACCACACAGACACACACACACACACACACATATACATAGATATATGTATGCATATATATGTATGTATATATATATATATATATATATATATATATATATATATATATATATTATTTTATTATATGTATTTATTTTCTCCTAATTAATAAATAACTCGGACAAAATAAATTGGTTAATAGATACCAGGGTAGCAAAGATCACAAAATAACTGTGGTGCAACTCCTGTTTATGAGGTAGAAACTCCTTGGGTACTTGGGTACTTGGGTATATATAAATTTAGTAAATGGAGTAAAACGCATAAGGGCAGCCATTTCAGGAGTAAGTCGAAAGGATGAAAGGCAAAGTCGATCTCGGCAGAATTTGAACTCAGAATGTAGTGGCAGACGAAATACCGCTAAGCATTTTACCCGGCGCGCTAACGATTCTGCCAGCTCGCCGCCTTAATAATAATAATAATAATAATAATAATAATAATAATAATAATAATACTTTCTACTAGAAGCACAAGGTCTTAAATTTGGGGGAAGGAATTACATTGACCCCAGTGCGTAACTGGTACTTATTTAA
>NC_142939.1:65735354-65745354 GCF_046866305.1 Octopus bimaculoides
ATAAAATTGCGAAAACCTGAATTTAAGAATAAGCATAAAAATGGAACCAATTTAACACATTTAAGCATATATGAATGGCGAGTTCAGTGTTCCTCAATTTAGACTACCATCTATACAGATACATGTATGAATATATGTTATGTACATATATATGCTTCGAAACACACACACACACACACACACACACACACACACATATATATGTATACATCAATGACTCTATGCATTTATACATGCATATTAATTCAAACACATACACACACGAATATATACGTGTATTCATATATACATTTATTTATAAATGCATATGCTCGGATACATATACATCCGCACACTCACATGTACACTTGTACATACGTATATACGTATAAACATTCATCTATACATACGCACGAACCACTGACGTCATTGTTACAATCATCCCCGCCGTCGTCTTCAATACACAGCTTATATACATTCGTAGATTCGACAGATATGGCTGTAGAATATAAACAATTCAAAAACAATTTAACACTGCAGTTTGAGATAAATGTTTTCCTATCTTCTACGTTATCTTGCGATTCTGGACCAGGTTTGACAAAAGTAGTGAGAAGAAAGAAGACCTAACTACTTAGATGCGAAAGGTTATTGATCTTATCACTACAAACTTTATGAATATGTCTGATAATATGCAATACGTTATCAATATACGTTTCTATATGATTATTATCACAATGTAAAGGGGTGGCTGTATGGCAAGAAGTTTGCCTTCCTAACCACATGGCTCTGGTTTCAGTCCTACTGCGTGGTACTTTGGGTACATGTCTTCCGCTATAACCGCGGGCCAACCAAAGCCATGTTAATGGATTTGGTAGACGGAAACTGAAAGAAGGCTGTCGTATATATATATATATATATATATATATATATATATGTGTGTGTGTGTGTGTGTGTGTGTGTGTGTGTGTGTGTATGTATGTATGTATGTATGTATGTATGAGAGAGAGAGTACAGACAATGGTATATAGAAGACGGGAAGGATAAAATATTATAGGGAAAATATTCCCTTTTGGGATAATTTCTGGAATGGAAAGAGGAATTTCGACAAGAATAGAATAATAAAGGAGCAACGGACTAATATAATGAGAAAACTCTTCTGAATCGCAAACTTTCACTAAAACGTATGAAAAATGAGAAATGACTCAAAAATTGAATATTGGGACGAGATGTGTATGTTCTACAAAATCATAGTATGGAAGGACAAGATGATGTGCAGGGGTTTGCACTAGTACTGACAAGTCTTGTAGTCAAGAGTGAAAACACAGAACTGTCAGGAAACTTTAGCCATGTTTCTTGCTAAGAAATAAGAAATCCTGTATAAACATTACAGCTGCGGTATCAGCTAATTCCTCCTAAAGTATTCCAAGTTCAACATGGTAGTGTGCCTGATAAATGGTTCAAATGAGAAGAAAGAAATGCAAGTATGTAGCGAATAACTTTTGTTAAATAAATTTGTGTTCATTAAAATAAAACCACTGAAGAAACATTGTGGCCGTATTGATTCTGAAAAGGGTTTCAATATATCCGTCAGTCCATAGATGTTATAACTACCTGTGAAATTTGGTGAAGCTATATCTTGGCTTAGTTACTGCTACTGAAAACCTCAAAAAGATCCGGTCAATAATCCTCACTCTGTAACTGAGAGCGAGTCCTTCCAATGTTATAGATCTTTTGAAAGGAATATTCCAAGGATTCTGTTTGTTTGCTTATTTTGTCACTAAAGTAATTGGTATTTCTTTTATAAAAATCCAATCAAATGGTTATATGCTTGGGGTCATTACTTCAATATCATTCGCAAGTTCTTTGTTGACAATATAAAGACATGCAGTGGAGATATCTTCCATGCTTAGAAACAGCTGGAATAACAATGAATTCAGCTGATGTAAGGAGGGATTTTTTGATAGTAGAACGTGACAAAACCTGCATCACAAATCAAATATCTATTTATGAACAATAACTCTATGTCCTTACGTAAGTGTAGTTAACAATGGCAGTGTGGTCAAAGTATATTATAAGGAACTTAAAGAATATGGCAGTCGAATGCTTTTCTTCTAGAAGATATTCTATTGCCTAATCAACAATTTGATTTTTGACTGGACAATCGAAGAAATTGGCCCCTTTGATAGAGAAATTCGCAAGATTCTAACGTCAAATGGAAGCCTTTCATGGGAATATTGATACTAAGAAGGAATGTATCAAAGACGAAAATGGAAGAGTCTAGCTAAAGATGACTCTTAACAACTTTCACTGCAGCATGGGCTCAACTTCAAACAATAAGGATATTAACGAAGTGTCTAAAGTGACAAGAGAAACAAATTGTGGGATAAGTTGATGTAATAGAGGAATAATAATGGGTTCATCAAGAAGGATTCAGTTCTTCAATTCTGCGACTGTAGAATTGCAGGACGGATCAGCCTCAACGAAGCTTGCTTCCGAACCTCATGATTCCCGGTTCAATCCACTGCGTTCCACCTTGGGCAAGTGTTTTCTACTACAGCTTCGGGCCGACCAAAGCCTTGTTAGTTGATTTGGTAGACGGAAACTGAAAGAAGCCTGTCGTATATATGTATATATATATATATATATATATATATATATATATATATATATATATATATATATATATATATATATATATATATATATATGCGTGTGTGTCTTTGTATCTGTCTTTGTCCCCCATTACTTGACAACCGATGTTGCTGTGTTTACGTCCCCGTAACTTAGCGGTCTGATAGAATAAGTGCTAGACTTACGAAGTATAAGTCCCAGGGTCGATTTCTTCGACTAAAAAGCCTTTTAAGGCGGTGCTTCAGCATGGCCGCAGTCAAATGACTGAAGCAAGTAAAAGAATAAAAGGATATATATAGGTGTGTGTGTGTGTGTGTGTGTGTGTGCGCACGCGAGTGTGTGAAAGCCTATTTTCAAACATGTTTTTGTAGAAATATTGAGATAAGACAATGATGAAGATGATGGTGATGCTGATTGTTGTTGGTGATGGTGGGTGAGTTCGGGGTGTAAGTGGTGGTTGGCATGGTGAGACAAAGGGAATGTTTTATAACAGAGGAAAATAGGTAAAATAAAAGTAATTAAATAAATAAATAAACGATGATGATGATGATGATGATGATGACTAAGAAGTAGTAGTAGTAGTAGTAGTAGTAGAAGAAGAAGAAGAAGAAGAAGAAGACGAAGAAGAAGAAGAAGAAGAAGAATGAGTGAGTTAGCCTTTTGTTTACCTTTTGAGAGCAATTGCGGAAATAATTTGTGTAAAAAGGAAATTGATTAAAGAAATATATTCTGATATTTTGTCACGCAACAAGTTATAAATACAATTGTAAGGGTTGGGTGAGGGTGAAGGCTGTGGCGGTGGTGGTGGTGGTGGTGGTGGTGGCGGCGGCGGTGGTGGTGGAATTACTGAAGTATTCAGTTGGAAAAATTAAAAGTCCACGAGCCAAATTGATATTAAGAAGAATAACAACAACAACAACAGCAACAACAACAGCAAAAGCAACAAGAACAACAAGAACAACAACAGCAACAGCAATATCAACAGCAACAACGATTACGATTTCAAATTTTGGCACAAGGCCAGCAATTTCGGAGAAAGGGGTAAGTCGATTACTTCGACCTCAGTGCATGACTGGTACTGGTTAATATTTCATCGACCGCGAAAGGACGGAAGGGAAATTCGACCTCGGTAACATTTGAACTCAGAACGTAAAGACGGACGAAATGTCGTTTAGCGGTTTTGTTTTCTGGTGTGCTAACGACTTTGCCAGATCGCTGCCTTAACAACAACAGCAGCGACAATAATTGCAAAGTTTGGCACAAGGCCAGCAATTTTTGGGCGAGTGGGTAAGTAACTCGGATAAATTTACAAAAGGTGGAATGAAACGGGAGCGGTATTTGACTAACACAGTAAGAAGAGCAACATTGCTGCAATTAATGACTGGTAACAGGCTCGACAGCTTTCCGCAGCGGAAGCCCAGCCTTATATTTTCTCATGCAAATGACATCGGTTTTTTTTTTACCGTAAACATAACAAACTTTGCACAATTTGGTAAAAGACAAACACACACACACACAAACTATACCGATAAAATGATCATGACCGAAGCGGTTTTGTGTAGAGGTCAGCGGGATCTGGGTCGACCCTAAACAACAACAACAACAATAACAAAAGCAACAACACTACCAACGCTAACAACAATTAACATTTACTTATTTGGAGACATAGAACACTTCGGACTGAAACTTCAAGATTGTCCGGTGTCTTTAGCTCACACGCACACACACACACACACACACACACACACACACACACACACACACACACACAAACTATACCGATAAAATGATCATGACCGAAGCGGTTTTGTGTAGAGGTCAGCGGGATCTGGGTCGACCCTAAACAACAACAACAACAACAATAACAAAAGCAACAACACTACCAACGCTAACAACAATTAACATTTACTTATTTGGAGACATAGAACACTTCGGACTGAAACTTCAAGATTGTCCGGTGTCTTTAGCTCACACGCACACACACACACACACACACACACACACACACACACACACACACACACCTGTTATATGTATGTGCTGAAACAAATTGAAATTTCTATTTTGTTTCATTAAGAGATAAAGAAATAGACCTGAAGTATCATTTCTTTCATCGATTAGCGAAATCTATTAATAATGGCTCCCTTTAATAGAAATATAACGCCGGCGTGTGTCTCTTATACCGAAGACATCTACTCGAAACTACATCATTGATAGTTCTAAGAAACTTTTCTAAGAAGTAATTTTATCTGGAAATTAATCTTGGCCTTTATTTACCAAACACCATTGAATCAGCCATGTTTGTATACAAGAAGGAGCAGGTGAGAAGATTTCAATGCTTTTCGGTTTATTACCTCCAAATCAGCTAAAATTGATTGAATCTCGTTTTAAATCAAACAGGATCTCCGTTCAAAGTGTTTCTAACGTATGTGAATTTCTAAAACGAACAGAAGGCAGGAGAATATATTTCTATATTGGTTTCGTACTTAAGCACCAGAGTAATTTTTGTAGAGAATGTTGTAAGTTTTACTGAATATGTATATTAAAACGTTTCTTAATGAAAAAAGAAAAAGGACAAAATAAAATTTCACGTTTCTTGAATTGCTAACACAGCTCCAAATCTTAAGAGATCAATAGTTGTGGGATTTGGAATCTAAACAAGAAATTTTAATATTTTAATATAGACTGTGGCTGCTGAGAAGATGAAAGATAAAGTGATACACAGAGGGAGTTTAACATAGAATTTTGTGGAACACAGTCAAATATTAAAAAGTATTCAGTCTAAAGTTTAAAGGAGAAAATACCTGTCCTTGGTACCGCGTTGTGGGGTTGAATAGTAGGGGATTTATTGGGTTAAGGTTTAAAAATAAATGAAGGATAAATTAAAGAATTAATATTTATCTCATCGTGTGAAGAGGTGAGGTAGATAGAAGAGGGGTAAGATATAAAGTAGAAATAAGACTCGCAGAAACACACACGCTCATGCGCACACACACGCTCATGCGCACACACACGCTCATGCGCACACACACGCTCATGCGCACACACACGCTCATGCGCACACACACGGCAGTCTTCTATAGTTCCCGACTACTAAGCTGTATTCACAAGGTGATGATCAATCTATGGCTACAGTAAAAAGACCCCTGTCCAAGACAGTAGAATTAAACTTGAAATCAAGCGGTTCCAAAGTGAATTTGTTAACTACTAGGCCATTACTGTACGTATCGATTTGTCAATACATTCTTTCTCATATATGTAATTGGGAAAAAGGTTAAATGAGATGAAATAATAACTCATTTAAGACAACGTGCCTCTGAGAAGAAATTGAAAATTGAAATTAAATTACATTTTCTTCGATCAATTTTTATTGACAAAAGAACCGAGCTCTCGATTTAAGTAATCATTAAAACATTGAACCTGTTCGTTATCGGAAAAACCAAATAACGTATCACAGTGAAACGAATTCACCTCAATTACTTTGTGATTTGACTAACCAGCTTGCATTTAAAAATTATTATTTTCTGCAGACTATTATTAATCCATTTATATCCAATATTCACCTGCCATGTGCAAGTTTTAAATCGAACATATCAATAAAAGGGAAAATTGCATCGACTCCAGTACTCAACTGGTACTTATTTTATCGACCTCTAAAAGATGAAAGACAAAGTCAACCTGGGCAGAATTTGAACTCAGAACATGAAGCCGGACGAAATACCGGTAAGCATTCCGCCCGGCGTGCCAGCGCTTCTACCAGCTCGCCGCCTTGGTTGTCTACTTTATTAAAACAAATTAACTTCTGCTTTCTTCTGTTTATAAATGTAACATCGAGTACAGATATAGCTGTGTGTTCAAAAAGATTGTTTCGCAATCACGTGGTTCATTGTGAAACCCAGTGCGCGGTACTTTGGGTGAGTGTCTCCTATTAACCTTGGAGTCTTCAAAAATTCCAGGAATTGTGGCATTGCCATTATTTATTTATATTTGTTAAGAATAATTTTCTTTAATGAAACGCGATAGAAATGTTGTCACTAAAAGTGTTGTCCTCATTAATATTCATTATTGTTGATCTTGTTTAGCTCTAGGGATGTATTGATGAAGTAGATGAAGAGTCGAAAACGTATTATTGCATACTCAGAACCATGTAACCAATGCGTTCTTCCTGCGTGGCACGTTAGGCCATACCTTTTGAATTACTAGTATAATTTACCCGACGGTCTTCTCTACAGTTTCCTTCTACCTAACTTCATTCTAAAGCTATAGAATGTCTAGGATGTCAGGTGGTTGAATCGAAATCGGTACCTCGTGGTTGTGAAGCGAACTTTTTAACCATTCGGCCATATTGAATCTACACAAACATACACAAAAGCACATATTAAATATTTCTCAAATAAAAGTATTTTGTAGGAATTTTTTTTTAAACTGTTGAATGGATTCGTATATATTGCATCGCATAATATGGATCCTAGATCTATAAATAATATAAACGTGGGGACATTGAATATAAACCAAGAATATATATCAAAATAAATATATTTCTATAACATCGTATGTGGATAAACGAGAGCATTCAAATACAGCTGTACCCACTGAGTAGCACAATGGATGTGTGTATGTATGTATGTTTGTATGAATGTGTATATGTATGTATGCCTGCATATATGTATGCATGTATATATGTATATATGTACGTACGTGTATATATATGTATGCCTGTACGTACATGTATGCTCGTATGTATGTACGTATATATGTACGCCTGCATGTACGTACGTATGCATGTGTGTATGAATGTATGTATGTATGTATGTATATATGTATACCTGCGTATATATATGCGTACATTATGCACTTATTTGTGTATATTAGTGTGCAACTAGATGAGTTCAGGTGTATATAGATGTGTTTCCGTGTATTAAATAGAATTGAAAATCCGTATTTAAAGGCTTTCCGCGGCTCCGGCTCTTGTTTGTGATAATATCAGATAATGAACGTTCAGAAATTCCTGATATCACGTGGCGTACAGCAGCAAATATCCTTTCGAAATAAGTCAAGATATTCTGACCTCTGTTTCACAGAGCAGGGCTACAGTAATCATTAATCATTAACCATCAATCATCAGACTCAGTGAACTTTATTACCAGACTGCGAGCATACCTCTACACGTTCTCTAGGCTGGCTGAAAATTGAAACCAAAACTGTAAGCCAAACCTCCCTTAAATCACATCGCAACATCTCAAATAAGGCAAGGATTTATTACACCAGGTGAGAAGTAATTAAAAATTAATTAAAAGCGAATCTATATATATGTATGTATGTATTTTCTTTTATTTCTTTTAGTTTTTACTCGTTTAAGTCATTTTGTTTGTGGCCATACTGAAGCACCGCTTTTTAGTCGAAGAAATCGACCCAATTTTACATTAACCTCAAAAGTTACTTTATATTTTGTAAAGAAAAGTTCATCATTCTTAAACCAGAAGTCACCCGACAGTAAATCAAAATTCCATAAATACCATCTGTAATTCTGAATTGTCTCGAATGGAAAAATGTGTCGCTCAAGGACTTCAGTTTGAACAATTTTCATGATATTTCATATTTAGATGCTTTTATCAAATTCATTCAGTTGTTAGCGTTAGGGTTAGGGAATTAAATGGTTTTGATTTACTGTCAGGTGACTTTTGGCCAATCCTGTATATATAATATATATATATATACTTGCATTCATACATACTTAATACCCACCATACGTAATTAGTTAGTAATCAAAGCTGCTGTCGTTATTCGACTCAGTAACTGATAATGTGAGACCCGGACACCGAAACGTCTGTCAGGAGCCAATTAAGAAACTCAAGAATTCATTCCCAACACTAAGCACTACAAACTTCTCCTCCCTCCCACGGAAGTGCTGTCCGTCAAGAAATCTCATTAGAATGTCCATTGACGAAGTTTTGAGCCGATCACTAGATCCGAACATAGTTCATTAGTGCCGCTTCAATATTGTGCTAACCTTAACCATTACCAAACTTTTTCAGCTTTATTAACTATAATCTAATCTATTTCATGTCACATCTCTTTCTTTCTTTCTTTCTTTCTTTCTTTCTTTCTTTCTTTCTTTCTTTCTTTCTCTCTTTCTTTCTTTCCTTCTTTCTTTCTTTCTTTCTTTCTTTCTTCACTTCTTTCTTTCTTTCTTTCTTTCTTTCTTTCTTTCTTTCTTTCTTTCTTTCTTTCTTTCTTTCTTTCTTTCTTTCTTTCTTTCTTTCTCCTCGCTGTTTCATCTCACTCAACTCTGCTTCTTTGCCTGTCATCCTCTCAATCTGTTGTCTACCTACCTACCTACCTACCTACCTACCTACCTACCTACCTACCTTCCAACGTACCTGTCAGTCTGTTCTTGTATATTTCCGCATTTATCATTTTGTTTGTTTGTTTCTTTCTTTCTTTTTCCGTTTCTCATTCAGTCTGTTTCTTTCTCTTCCCTTTCCCCCTTCTTTTATATAAAAAAAGATGTCTGTTTGTATGTCTCCTATTTTTACAAACTTGTTTAGTAAACTACCTTCAACGTTTGGACTCCGTCTCCACCGTTCTCGCTATACACACAGGAAACCCCCCCCCCCCACTCTTTCAAGAATATTTAATCCTTTTCATTTTATGATGCCTATTTCTGAAAAATTCAAAGCCGTCTGTAATATTTCCAATCTTAATATCTTCTTTGAAATCAGAGATTGATTACCTACATAAAATGAGAATCTGTGATGTTCCTGCCATTCTGAAGAGAATAAAAGGATTTTTCTTGGTCTAGTGTTCTCCATCAGGACCTTTAAACGTGTCCCCCACTTCTCTTCCCAGGGATATCGTTTCCTGCTGAGTTTCCTGTTAGTCATAAGTCCATTTGTTTCATTAGCTTCTCTCTTCGAACAGCTGCTCTCTGGAACTTCTTACTATCGTCTTGTTTTCCTCCCATTTATGATATTCAGGTCTTTAAGCTTTCAGTCAATCCACAGCTTTTGAATGTGTAGCTCTTGCCTTTTCCTTTCTTGTAGTCCTGTACGCTACAGTGGCCTCAAGTCTTGTTTAAGACAAATTCGTAAATAATGTACTGGGAAATTGTATTGGGAGATCAATTTGGGAATTTAGTTTACAGTGTCGACTATATGTGATATTGGTTTCTCTTGAATTAGTTCTAAAATTCCAAATTTCTTTGGAAGTGGCAAAAAATGAATGTTTAAGGCGTTCATGCTGTTTTTATTGTCAACTTTGTGTGAAACTGAAGTGAAATAATTTCAAAAGAGGTTTTGATACAGCGTCAAAGCCTGCCTTTTCATCTACTTTGTTACATAGCAACGATGCCTTAAATTTTTAGGAGATGAAGTTGTTAAAACAAATTGGA
>NC_142939.1:65750354-65757854 GCF_046866305.1 Octopus bimaculoides
ATAGATGTTAATCACCCAACTCGGATGAAATTAACGGTGGACAGAGTCATCTCTATGAAACCTTTGTACAATTTCACGCAGTAATTTGGAGGAATTTATAATTAAGACGAGTCGTTCTTTTATTGAGACTAAAATTCTCTTCGGCATGGAATCATGAAGTTTACATTGGTGCTGATTAGAACCACAATGGAGATGATAATCTTCATGATGATAGTAGTGATGATAACAATGATGATGATGACGATGATGCTGGTGGTGGTAGTGGTGATGCTCATGATGACGACGATGTCGATGCTGACGATGATGCTGATGATGATGATGGTGATGACGATGAAGATGATGTTAATAAAAACGGTGATGATGACGATGAAGATGATGTTGAAGATGATGATGATGGGGGCTGATGATGATGATGACGACGCCAATGATGGTAGTAGTGGTGGTGGTGGTGGTGACGACGACTCTGCTGATGAGAATAATGTCAGTGGAAGTGATAATGTCGATGGTGAAGGCGGTAGTATTTGTAATATTAGTATTAGTAGTAGTTGTAGTAGTAGAGTATTAATAGCAATAGCAGTAATGTTAGTAGTAGTAGCAGTAAGGTTAGTAGTTGTAGAGAGAGTTGGAGAAGAGGGTTAATAATGGCGAAGGCAGGTAATGGCGCTGACGATGCAGAAATCAAACTCATGATCTCCCCCAGTTGATAATCTAAACAAGCTTGTCAATCGACCATGTTTCCTGTGTTGCTAAGGCAAAAGAAGGAGGAGGAGGAAGAGGAAGAGGAGGAGGAGGAGAAAGAAGAGGTGAAGAAAGTGACGTTGATGTTGTTGTTGATGATGATGATGACGATGATGATGACGACGACGATGATGATGATGATGGCGCTGGTGATGGTGATGACGATGATGATGATGGAGAAAAAGGAAGAGAAGGACGACAAGAAGATGAAGAAGAAGGAGGAGGAAGGGAAGAAGAAAGAGAGAAGATGAAAGAGGCGATGGAGATGTTGATGATGATGATGATGATGATGATGATGATAAGGATGGAAAAAGTAGAGGAGGAAGAAAAGCAGACCAAGACGGAGAAGAGAGAGGAGATGAAGAAGAAGAAGAAGAAAAGAAGAGAAGAGGAAGAGGAAAGGAAAGAAGTCAAGAGGATGAAGAAGAGAAGGAGGGAGGGAGAGAGGGAGAGAAAGATGAAAAAGAAGAAAAAATGAAGAAGGGGGAAAATAAGTGAAGGAAAAAGAAAAAAAAGTAAGTGAAGAGGTGAAAAGAAAAAGACTAAAAAGAAGCAGAAGAGGATACCGTGTAGAAGAGCAATGGCTAGAAATAGATACAACGAAACACCGGAAGTGTCGAAATTTCAACAGGAACAACAAGAGCAGCAGCAGCAGCAACAACAACATGGGAGATAAAATAGTAACAACAACAACAACAACAATAATAATAATAATAATAACAACAATAACAATAATAATAATAATAATAATAATAGTAGTAGTAGTAGTAATAATAACAACAGTATTAATGATAATAATAATAACAATAATAATAACAACAACAACAATAATAATAATAATAGTAGTAGTAGTAGTAGTAGTAATAATAATAATAATAATAATAATAATAATAATAATAATAATAATAATAATGATAATAAAGATCAGCAAAGTTAAACATTTGAACATTTGTGGTTTGTTTCGTATGTTTCTTTTTTAAATGTTTTTTTTTTATAAACAGATCAACGTGTCAAAATCCTCCTACTTCTTCTTTGTATTCGGTTTAATCCGTCTCAGTGAAGCGGAAGTTAATAAGCGGATGTTTTTAGTAATGATCAAGCTACCAATTCCATTCAAAGTTCCGGAGACTTTACTACAAGAAAAAAAGAAGGAAAAAAGGAAAAAGACAAAAAGATGTCTGAAGGTGACATTAGACAAATCCAAATGTCGGTTGGGATTTTCGTTAATTTCGTTGAATTTAGTGGAAAAATCTCTTCGATTCTGCAGAAACGAATGGCGCCGAAATGGAGAAGTGGTTAGGGCTTCGGATTAAATGTGTCGTGGTATTTGTTCTCACTGTGAAACGATTTCAGTTTCGACTATCATCCATTCGGGGACGATGGAAAAAGTACACCAGTCTATGACAACGGATTTAAGGTTAGCGTGAACAATATCGATTTCTAAGATTAGTACAAAGTCATATGTATATATATAAAATACATAAACACACAAATCAGATAGGCACAAATGAATTCGGCAGCGTAATTTTAGCTAATCTAAGCGACATATTCTATCACTGAGAATGAATGCACACGGCTCAGCAGGTAGCCGGTGCTATGACAGTATGCTTACGTCAGCCAAACATACAGTAGAATGAACCTCATATATATATATATCCATGGCTGTAAAAAGCTGCCTTTGTTTTGCTTCTGGGGCATTGGAAAACCCGTGATGAGTTGTCCCTATAGAAGCCGTCTTGACACTCAGCCAGGACCGATGATTCATTTCAAGAAAAGAGACACAAGCACACGGCAAAAGGAAATCTTAGGTGATTTAATCCGCTTAACTGCAGAGAGTTCTTTCCCTTGATCATTCTACCTCTTCTTCGCCTGCATCTTCAATGAATTTATTTGAATCTTCTTACCTTGTTTTAACTATTTCAAAGCCGGATTGTTGAGGTCTTCGAGCGTTTCCTCGGGAGAATTCAGCTGTAACCGGGAATAGTATAAATATGTATGTATGTATGTATGTATGTATGTATGTATGTATGTATGTATGTATGTATGTATGTATGTATGTATGTATTATTATTATTATTATAACAAATTTTAGAAAGCTGTCTACCTTAGATATGCAATCTTATTTGATTATTTGAAGTACTTAAGTTAATCCTAAATATTCCCTTTCTTTTATCTGGGATTCCTTATTTTATGCAGAATATAACATACTCGACGCGCGTGCGCACACACACAGGCACGTTTTGCTCGTCTTTATGAATGTGTGTGTGTGAGTGCGTATGTCTATGTATATAGTTAAAATGAAATATATGCGTAACGTTTCCGAAGTATTGTTTATACAAGTTAAATGAATCAAAAAAGATATATAAAACCATCTTGTGTAACAATTTACTTTGTACACTTCCGATAATAAATTTATTACGATTGATATTTTGATATAAAATGCCCTATTTTCAGCCTCTCAAAATTAATACTGGACTTCAGATGTATTTTGAACATCGTTCTGTTGTTAAAATAATGTATAACCATTATTAGTGTTACTACAGAAGATATGTGAAATGAAAATTGCTGAGAGTCCACTTGGAGTTACAGATTGTACAATTGTTTGAATCCCATTGTAGGTTCAATTCTCATAGGATGGGATCTGTTCTTATTTTTTGAGTTGGGTTGCTAGTATAGAAATCTTATTCACAAAGAGAGACCTACGTGTAAGTATGTTTAATTTATGTTT
Source organism: Octopus bimaculoides (assembly GCF_046866305.1). Lineage (NCBI taxonomy): Eukaryota > Metazoa > Mollusca > Cephalopoda > Octopoda > Octopodidae > Octopus > Octopus bimaculoides. The sequence continues at coordinate 65,753,821 of NC_142939.1, forward strand.
GCATATTCACATTTATACCGTGTTCTTTTCGTAACTTTAATGTTCCCAAAGTTCGCTCGTTATTCCCAGCAGCTTCTCGCTGTTGATGCCACCAAAAGTGAACAATATTATCGTCAAAGGCGCGAAATTGTAAGGATATTTCGGACGATAATTGACGAGGAGTGAACAACTTGGGAGGGAATTTTCTGTTTGTTCTTTTGTTGTGTTTCTGTTTACCGGATGTGACACTGGCTCAAATGATGAGGATAGTCAAGAGAGTGTCTATGTCTACCGTGACTACACGGGTACCTGTCACAATGAACGAAAGTATGTTACATGTTACGAAGTCACACTCATTTGCAGCGTACGGCGGGCTCTCAATATATCGACAGCTTCACACATATCATCGTTCATTTAATTGTCAATATATAATATTTAATCATTAAGTAATAAAAGAATTGAATTAACTTATATTCTAATTTCGAAATATCTTCTCTATTGCAATATTGAGTGAAATGGTAATTAGTTTAATCAATTTATTTTGTAGCTAATAATTTCAATACCTGACACAGGAACTATCTTTTTATAATGTATAAACATTTACAAACACATATAATTACCATGAACTGGAAGTACGTGCCACACATCTCTGTCTGTCTGTTTATCTGTTTGTCTGTCTCCTTGCCTGTTTGTCTGCCAATGTATTTATATATGTATGTATGTATGTATGTCTGTTTGTCTGTATGTATGTATTTATCGTGGCATTCCGTCGGTTACAACGACAGGAGTTCCAGTTGATCCGATCAACGGAACAGCCTGCTCGTGAAATAAACATGCAAGTGGCTGAGAACTTCACAGACACGTGTACCCTTAACGTAGTTCTCGGGGGAGATTCAGCGTGACACAGAGTGCGACAAGGCTGGCCCTTTGAAATACAGGTACAACAGAAACAGGAAGAAAGAGTGAGAGAAGGTTGTGGTAAAAGAGTACAGCAGGGTTCGTCACCAGTCCCTGCCGGAGCCTCTTGGAGCTTTAGGTGTTTTCGCTCAATGAACATTCACAACACCCGGTGTGGGAATCGAAACCGCGATCCTACGACCGCGAGTCCTCTGCCCTAACCACTGGGCCATTGCGCCTCTACTTGTATGTATGTATGTATGCATCTATCTATCTATCTATCTATCTATCTATCTATCTATCTATCTATCTATCTATCTATTTATCTATCTATCTATCTATCTATCTATCTATCTATCTATCTATCTATTTATCTATCTATCTATCTATCTATCTATCTATCTATCTATCTATCTATCTATTTATCTATCTATCTATCTATCTATCTATCTATCTATCTATCTATCTATCTATCTATCTATCTATCTATCTATCTATTTATCTATCTATCTATCTATCTATCTATCTATCTATCTATCTATCTATCTATCTGCCTACCTACGCACTTACACAAATATATGTGCATCCACATGTCTCTTCATACATGGGTATATGTATAAGCTTTACTTTAAGAAACACTCACAGTCCTCTAACCACACATGCAATATAATATATACTCTCAAACTCACGCTAATACAAGCATACATATGCTTTTCTTGTGTATAATAAATTGTAGAAGCGCAGATAACAGTATCACAATACTAGGATTAATTTAATTAAATTAATTATATGCCAATAACACTTAATTAAACAAAAACCTTTTTGAGGATAAACATGCTCTTATATTATCTTAATGACATACTAATAAATCAGAACGATAATACAGTTCTATATTTAAGGAACTATGTACATTATTTGCATTATAAACGTTGTGTTAACAACAAACAAGATGAGAACAATTATCCGTCAACGGTAAATAATGTACATAACGAGCAATGAATACGGCGTAAATATACAGAAAAAAACCACGTGGGTCATTAATATGCGTTAAGAAAGGTAATTTTATGAATTTAGTTGTTGTTTAGTTTCAAGGATTGAAAGGGTGTGACAAGGCCGGCCCTTTGAAATACAGGTACAACTCATATTTGCCAGCTGAATGGACTGGAGCAACGTGAAATAAAGTGTCTTGCTCAAGGACACAACGCATCGCCAGGAATTGAACTCACGACCGTGAGTCGATTGGCCTAACCACTAAGCCACGCGCCTTCACACTGTAATTATAATAATGGCAACAATATAAAGAAATTGGAACTTACTTGGCAAAACAAAGAATTGTTTATTTGAAATTATTATTGGAAATTGAGAAAATAGAATTCATAACGCAGAAAAATAAAACAGAAAATAAAATATATAAAAATGAAGTACGAAAATAAGAAAATAAAATCATTAGGTGGGAAGAACGATAATTATGAATACCTGAGTGACATTTTACGTTTTTGCTTGATAAAGAGAGGAAAAACTTAATGGGAGTGACTTGGGAGATTTATGATCTCACAAAATGTTGGAACTGTCAAAATCTTTGAATTTCTTCCTTGAAAACTGCAATTAATTGTCTCAAGGCCCCTCTTCTTTACAGAATTTGATTTTGAAAGGCAGAAATGATAATCTCTTCTGATTATCGTCTTTCAGTTTCATGTGATAGTGTATCTCTAACAATTTCAATTGGTAAATCATAATATGGCGGCTTCAGTTGAGCTGAGGACAATTGGAGTGAACAAGGCGTTTTATGGAAGCTGTTAATCACAGCATAAGAACATGGCGTTTTGGATTTACGTCAGCAAAAAGGTAGAGAGTGAGTAAAATAGAAAGACAAAGAGCGAAATAGAAAGAGAGAGAGAGAGAGAGAGAGAGAGAGAGAGAGAGAGAGAGAGAGAGAGAGAGAATGGAATAGAAAATAAGATAGATAAATAGATTGACAAATAGATAGATGGACTGAAGGTAAAAGAGAAAGAGAGGAATGAAAAAAACAAAGAAAAACAGTCGGACATCGAAAACAGATTGTGACAGCGAGATTAGTTTTGGGGAAAGAGAGTGAAAGAGATATAGAGACAGAAAGGGAGAGAGAAGACTGTGTTTCATATATATATATATATATATATATATATATATATATATATATATATATTTATATATATATATATATATATATATATATATATATATACATATATATATATATACACACACACATATATATAATTATATATATATATATATATATACATATACATATATATACATATATATATGTATATATATGTGTATATATATATGTATATGCATATATATATATGAACACACATTTACACGTGCATGTATCTCTCTCTCTCTCTCTCTCTCTCTCTCTCTCTATATATATATATATATATATATACTGAGAGAGAGAGAGAGAGACTTAGAATGTAAGTGTGAGAGAGATAGAGAGCCAGAGACAGAAAGATATATATATATATATATATATATATATATATATATATATAGAGAGAGAGAGAGAGAGAGAGAGATAGAGAGAGAGAGAGAGAGGAGATCAAGAATGAGAAAAATAAAATGAAAAAAAATAAAGTTAATCTTCACAAGACTTCAGTGACAGTAGAGAAAGATAGTATGCTTAAAACATTATTATTGTTGTTGTTGTTGTTGTTATTATTATGGCTTACAGTAAACTTAAAAGGTAAGAAGTATTCTCGAAAGACAACACCTATTAAAGTAAAGATTATTTTCTCAATTCTGTCAGCTTCATCGTTTGGAACTTCTGGAAGATATTCCAATGAAGTGTTGTTAAACACTTCAACTTTATCGCTTTTTTTGCTTCATCAAGGTAAAAAAAATAACTCAAAAAAAAAAACAAAAAACAAAAGAAAGCCTCTGGAGCTTGCATTAAAAATATATTGAAAAAAGAAAAAAACTACAGTTATTTAGTTTCAAATTCGATGTTGTTGGTCTCACAATAGCCTCAACGCATTTTAGCTTCAGTTGTTGTTTAGCCCCAGGCTAATCATCTGATTATCATCTTTTTAAGTCGGTGGAGAGTACATTGTAATTCGTCCTAGTGTCTCTCAATGGCTGATGAACAGCTACTGGGAGTATTTCTGTTCAAA
>NC_142939.1:65762854-65765354 GCF_046866305.1 Octopus bimaculoides
CGTTCAAGTTGTCTTTTTCTGAAATTTATTTCTCAGAGTTTGCTGATTGTTATTGTCGTTGCTTTTATTGTTGTTGTTGTTGTTGTTGTTGTTGTTGTGTGTGTGTGTGTACGGGTTTGTGTTTGTGTTTATGTGCGGCATCTTGAGTAAATCTCATGGTTACAGACTCAACCCGACGCAGTGAAATTTCTTAGACAGGGAATCTGTTAGCTGATCAAATTGCACGTGTCCCCAATTAACACACTGCGTCACGCAGATTCTGAGCGAAGGTTATATTAAGAATATACTAAATGTTTGAGTATATGTGGTATACTCAGCCACACATACTCAACTATAAGATAGATTATACCAGAAACTCAAACGTTGTCACACCGGTTTCACCCGAAGATTACGCTCAAGGCACATGCGTTTGCGGTATATTCAACCACTTACACCATGAAGTCTACACGATAATAATAGTTTCTAATTTATGCACAGGCCGGCAATTTTGAGAGCAGGTGATCAGTCGATATCATCTAGCTCAGTAATTCTCTGGTACTTTATCTTATCGATCTTAGAGGTATGAAAATCTAAGTTCACCGTGACAGGTTTTGAACTCAGAACGTGAACGTAGAGTCGAAAGACATGCCGCCAAACATTTTTCCGACGGTCTGACAATCCTACAAGCTCTCTGCCTTAGTCTACATTTATAATAACGGCTTCACATTTTGGCACAAGGCCAGCAATTTTGAGGGAGGAAGAAAGACAATTACAACGACCCCCAACACTCAATTGGTACAGTTTTTATCGACCTCGGAAGCAAAAAAGGCAAAGACGACCTCGAAAGAAATTGAACTTAGAAAGTAAAGCCCGGCGAAACGCCGCCAACGATTCTGCAAGCTCGACGCCTCAGTCTGTAATAATTATTGTTGTTATCTGTTATGTGGTCTTTCAGCTGGAGTGATTTCTGACAGATACAATTAGTCAGAACCGCATCAAATGAAAGACTATTCAATCGCTACAGGGCATCGGTTGTTTAGTACTAGGAAAGGCTGTGTGGTAAGAAGTTTGCTTCCCAACCACATGGTTCCGAGTTCAGATCCAATGCGTTGCACCTTGGGCAAGTGTCTTCTACTATAGCGTCTAGCCGACCAAAGCCCTGAGAATGGATTTGGTAGACGGAAACTGAAATAATTACTGGCAGAATTAATAGTCAAGACTATTTAAGCATTTAATCTGATCAAATTTATCCTATGGTTGCAGAACTGCTTCCAGAGGGAAATGCAATATTTCAGGGTGATACTGCACCAATTCACACAGCTAAAGTTGTTACTGAATGGCATGAGGAACATTCTAGTGAAATTGAACATCTTATCTGGCCACTGCATATATATATATATATATATATATATATATGTATACACACACACACACACACACATACACACATACATATATATATATACATATATATATATATATATATATATATATATATATATATATATATATATATATATACATATATATATATATACACTGTCCTAATTTTTGAATTGTTTATTAAATGTAGAAGCTGAACAGTAAAACAGTACTTGTACAATCTTACAGAAAACATTAATAAAAGTAGTGCAGCAGCTGTTGATATTCGAGATATCATCTCCAGAGTTGATATCCTTACAATATCACACACATGAGACCCTGCTATTTCTCCATATTCTCCGCGTTGTTCCTTAATCCCAGTTCTACCAAGCATTACCTTGTCTTGCAAGATACTCTATCGCTAATTCCACATTCCAATTTCGTCATTCCAACCACCAAAAAGTATATTGAATCTTATTTCTCTTTATCAAACTCTATTGAATATCGAAATATCAAAGGAATTCTACGTTTCTTTTTTTCTTGTATTTCTTTTTTTTTATTCGATTATACTAAAGGGTTTGTATTTTTATCATTTCTTCACTCTTTGTTAATCGCAGTTTCTCCACAATTCCCACGGAACAATGCACAATCTGCGCAACGTTATAACGTGTCTTTTGTCATCTTCCATCTTGAATCTGTTTACTGTATTACCTTACGATATGTACTATACTTTCTTTCTTTTCTCTTTCTCTCTCTATTATCACCACACGTTCTATATTAGGGTGATTCAATGGTGATATCTTAAAAACCCAAACAAAAAAACAAAACCACATTGATGTAGTTTACTGTGCAAGCTGAGGAGCTTGTTACAGAGCTAAAAATATTATTCCTTCTCCATCATATCTTCTTAGCTTTAGCTTTCTCACCAACAATCATGCTCTTACGATATATAAATCATTTCATCTCCTTAAAAAACCCTTCCATTTCTTTCTTTGTTTCTTTCTTTGTCTGTTTCTTTCTTTCTTTCTTTCTTTTTTTGTATTTCCAAACTTGCTGGAAACAACAGCTATATCTCACTCGAACAATACACCACGGTATTTTAAAAGAAGAAGGCTGATGAATAATGTAGTCTTAAATACAATATGAGAATCATTTTGGT
>NC_142939.1:65772854-65777854 GCF_046866305.1 Octopus bimaculoides
TTAAAAACTGAGAAGGGCCTGTTGAGGAAAAGAAGTTGTGTTGGTGTGAATTTACGTGATGGTGGGAGATAAACACACACACACACACACACACACACACACACACACACACACACACACACACACACACACACACACATATACAACGGGCTTCTTTCAGTTTCCGTCTACCAAATCCACTCACAGGGCTTTGGTCGGCTCGAGGCTATAGTGCCACGCAGCGGGACTGAACCTGGAACCATGTGGTTGGGAAGCAAGCTTCTTACCACACAGCCACGCCTGCCCCTATGTATGTAGACATATATCAATATGTGTTTGTACGCGTGCGTGCATATGTACATACATACATACATACATACATATATATATATATATATATATATATATATATATATATATATATATATATACACATACAGTATGTATGTATGTATATATATATATATATATATACACATACAGTATGTATGTATGTATATATATATATATATATATATATATATATGCATACATCCATATATATGCACACACAAACATGAACCATATACGTGTATAATTTTTACAGACGCGTACACACGCATATGTATACACACACACACATATATTTACAGCTATACATTCACATATATACATACATATATAAAGACACATACACATGTAGACACATATATGCATGCGAATATTAGCATATATGCAACCGCGTTCACACACACACGCACAAACAAACAAAAACACTCACATAATCTTTAAAGTTTTACATCACGATTTCTTTTATAAGGTATCTGAACTTTGTAAATTACCTATTGAATCTGACATTTTCTCCATGCGGTTATTTAGAGCTAAAATAAAGCAAGAGGCTCTAATACACAAAAATAAATACACAAACATATATATACACCCACGGATTAACATACACATACCACTCACACTCTCTCGTTATTCTAAACTAACCGAAGCAGATTTCTTTCTATCTTTATTTTGTTTATTTTAATTTTTTGGTTTGCGAAATTCGTTTATCCATCGCCTGTTTTTTTCCTTTTTTCTAAGTCTCTCTTCTCTTTTGTTACTTCTTATTCTCTTTTCCTGTCTTCTTTCTTCCTCTCCATAACGGAATCTGTGATAGAAAATCTAAAAAGATGTGAGATGTGAAATTTGATTGCACAGTGAGAAACGACGTAAGATTAACTTCATTCCAAGCTTTAAATTGTTTAACTTGTCAAAACAACACCAACATGAACAAGAACTTACTTTGCAACAAAAACTACAGCAAAAATGGCAATAGCTACAACAACATTAATAACCACAATGTCAAGAGTAGTACAATCGAAATTTAAAACCAACAAACAACTGAAACTTAAAATCTATTAAAACACATGTTGTTGTGGCTGTTCTTGTTGCTACTTTCCTCAGTCACTGTTATTGCTAGAGTGATTGTTGTTTGTGTGGTTTTCGTTTCGTTTTTCTTCACAAATTATCTATCACTGCTAAATGTAAGCACAATATCTTCAATGAGCTGATGTTCTTCGTGCTGTTGTTGAAGATAAAACGATGCTATTAGATAGAACAACTGGGAAACTAAACAGGAATTATAACGAAATAAGAATTTCCTAATGCTGGATTCTTATTCATTCTTTTACAAATTGCAACCAGTGTATGTGGCCATGCTGGGGCAACGTAAAATCAAAGTGCAACAGGAACAGAAATCAATAAGAGAATCTTTACAAATGTCAATGAAGGAACCGCATCATGATCCAATACAGAAGCATCCAGATGAGCCAGCGAGAATGCTTTATGTCGCCTGAGTATATGCTAGAAGTAGCAGCCAAACGGCATTGTGATCAACGATGTGTAACAACATTTGATAGGCTGGTCGGTCATGTGATCACGTGTTATATATATATATATATATATATATATATATATAAGCGGATAGATGAAAGGAAGAGGGTTACTTTGGTGGAACTGCTAATGTGTCCTGGGCTACAAGAAATGCAGAGTTCTGTGCCGAAAAATGTTCTTCGACCCCTTTCCATCTTCGATCATTGTAACTTAGTCTGTTAAAGGATGTGATTTTATGTCTATGTATGTGTACACACACACACACACACACACACACACACACACACACACACACACACACGTATCATGATACAATATAGTCGATCACAATTAGCACGCCGGGTGAAATGCCTAGCGGTTATTTCGTCTGCCGTTACGTTCTGAGTTCAAATTCCGCCGAGGTCAACTTTGCCTTTCATCCTTTCGGGGTCGATTAAATAAGTACCAGTTACGCACTGGGGGTGATGTAATCGACTTACTCCCTTTGTCTGTCCTTGTTTCTTCCCTCTATGTTTAGCCCCTTGTGGGCAATAGATAAATAAATATATTCGATCACAAAGAAAATCGCTTTAGATGGTAACCAAAATTATTTTTAGCGTTGACTGAAAGTGCATAAATAACATCTTGCACTTCTTGTATATCATCGTTTTATTTTAGAAGATACTTATGTCAAAATGAAATCGTTCTCCTTTCATCCACAATTAACGTGAATTAATTTTTTCAAACATTAGAAAGTAGTTCATTATACTGAGATAAATTTCTATGACGTATATATAAATTGTTAAGTAAATTCAATTTAAACGAAAATATCGATAAAAAATACAAAAATACAAATTTTGTAAAGCACTTCAGTTTGAAGATGTTGAGTTTTAACTTATTAATATCCTAACTCATTAATATCTTAAATTTTATAACTACAAGAAAATCTTTGAAGAATTAATGAATACACAATACCTTGCTTGAAAATAGCTCAAGCTTAACTTTACGGTAACTTTTCTTTTTTTTTCATTTTTCGTTCATAATATCCACTAATTACAAATATCTTCATCTTTAGGTTTGGCGGCACTGGTTCATAATTTCATAAACCTTTAGATTAATTCCTACAATCACAGAAATATTAAACATCCTCCATACTGTTTCATACAAATACCCACACGTTCCACCTGAACATAGCTTTTCCTCATTATTTCTCACCCTATTAACCGTATATTTCACCTTTTTCCGCCTTTGGTTATTTCTATCGATTCTTAATAATTCACTTTTATCGATAATTCTACTCTATCCGTTCGAACGATTTCTATCACCTTTAATCTATTTATCAGGTTTATTAATTTTGTTACAAATATTTATTCTTTCTTCACAACGCAAAACATCCAGACAGTATCGAGGTTTTCTTTCTTCAGTCGAGATCCAGATTATCCCTGCAATTTCGGCTGGTTTTATATATATATATATATATATATATATATATATATAGGTGAGAGAGTTGGTATGTGAAAGCACGTGGTTGGTTGTATAAAAGACAAAATAGAGTGAAAAACTACAGAAGACTTGTGTTATATGGTTAGCAAATGAACTGATCTGAGATCGTGTGCTGAAACAAAAGCAATTGCAGCGTGGAAGGTGTTTATAAGCCATTAAAAAACACACAAAAACCATTAGATTCACGTCAACGTTTGAATTTAATTTTCCAAAATATTTTCGTCGCTTTGAAACTGCGACATGTTCACCGACAAATTTCCGTACTGCATATATATATATATATATATATATATATATATATATATATATACATTATTATTAAAGTTGCAAAAACATTACAAAAAACCGCTACTCAGAGTTTCACGTCCCCGTTCTCGGACAGTCGTGATTCTGAATGGAGCAAAACGATAGTTGAGGGATTACTGTATATACATATACAACACACACACATACATATATATATATATATATACATATATAACACACTCACACACATATATGTATATATGTATATATGGATATGTGTATATATGGATATAATTCATGTACCTTATTACGTACGCGTATTTTTTAAATTTATATACGTGTATGCATATATATACACATTTATATTTAGAAATATATATATACATTCATATATATTTGTACACATAAATTCATACATGCGCACACAGTCACACAGAGACATATTGACACACATACATAATCAAAAGTTTCGGAAGCTAACGGAAGGTAAGAATAACCCCGATAAAAGCATGAAACGAGAAATAGAAACGAAAAAACAAACAAAAAAAAAACTACAATAAGCATGAAAACAAAACAATAAGAAAGAAAAAAAAAACGAATACAAGACAAATGCAAAACAAAAATTCGAAGATTACTGTCTGATAAATGAGATGATTAAGATAATAGTTGAAAATTGATCAATTACAGAAAAATCTTTAGTCTTTAGAAAAGAACGAGGGACGAAGCTTTTGCGAGAGTTTTTTTTTTATTATACATATACAAGACGAAAAGATTTATGTGTTCCAGTCCCAGCATACGCAGTGAGGTTAATTTCTGAAGTGTTGTCTTTGTTTTTTTTTCATATGTTTTTTGTATCTTAATTTATCTGCTCTTTCTTTTTCCATGGTGAATCTAGGATGCTGCAGAAATAGGTTGTGCTCTATTAAGTGGTAATAACATGACATAGTAGTAAGGTTAAGGCAACGGTAATTACTTTAACGCAGCTTTCTACCAAATTAGAGCACAGAAATAGTGCGAAGTGTAGCGCCAATATAAAAAATTCTTGCTAAGCCACCATCTTGTTACTACAACCCATTACATTCGAAATTAGCTGAAAATGACACACACACACACACACACACACACACACACACACACACACACACACACACACACACACACACACACACACACACACGTACTCATATACAGACATGTGCATATACATAGCTACACGTATACCTACTTGCATGTATACAAACAAGCAAAGAGACAGACGAAGAGAATAAGAAAAGGAAAGGAAAAGAATAAGGAATGCTTCTTTTTCAACTATTTATACACAAGATCCATGTGTTACATAAAAGATTATGACGAGAATTGAAGAAGGCAAATGGCGCTATGTGACAGAATTGACCAAAACCGAATGCAAAAAAACACACACACACATACACAGA
>NC_142939.1:65782854-65802854 GCF_046866305.1 Octopus bimaculoides
AAGGGTGGGACTTGAAATCGATATTACATTACGAGTTATATTTTCTAATCACGTGACACAATGTCTTCTAGCATGAATCGTTCGGTAAATACTTAACAGACCGAAACTACGGCACACGTTTTACTACAAACTGAAAACATTACACCGATGATGTAAAAAGCATAAACACCATGACTTTCTACTTTACTCTAATTTACGAGACTTAAAGGTGAAAACTGTAAAGTGAATATTAAGTTCCCATCAAACCGAGTTAGCATTGTAGTTTCAGATCCCAATCAGAACTGTTTCATTTATTGTTGATGCCATTGCGTAAAACGTGGCTACTAAATTTCCCATTTACGCTTCCTTAAAGCATTAAGGTTCATGTTGAAGTGGAGAAAATAACGAGGCACATCTTCAGTTTCCTGCACCTCCCCGAGTCAATGTGCCATGCCTATAGGCGTCGGCTGTCATGGTGCTCTGTGCAAAAATCTAAAGAATTATTATTTTTTCTTGTGAAAGATGCAGCAGTGGTTTCCATTGCTTACTGCAATTCTTATTTACAGTTTAATCTATTAAACGCCAACTCCATCCGACATAACGATTCAGCGAAAGGACTGCTTCATCTGGCAACATGTATCACGCAAGTTGCCTGTCTCGTTGTCTGTTCAGACCCTTGGACGGTCTTCTTGCATGATACATGTCTAGGGGTGGAGGGATATGTCCTCTTCCCGTTCGTTATTTGTCCCATAGCTAGAGCCCTTGATAGGTACTACACACCACACCACACCACACCAAAGCGGACTTAGGAGTAGTGGTATCTAGGACGCAAATCGAACCTGTCCTGTACTTTTAAACACTCGAGATCGAGTCTCACCCTCGATGCCGTTTAATGTCTCGCCAAGGGCCATCATAATACTCTAGCAAATTATGTAACAAAGTGGATATGTTGGGTATATATATATTTTAAAGATTTATTTATGTTCTTTGCAAAATTCAGACTAGTTACTATCAAAGTGTGGAGGTGCAATAGCCCAGTGGTTAGGGCAGCGGACTCGCGGTCGTAGGATCGCGGTTTCAATTCACAGACCGGGCTTTGTGAGCGTTTATTGAGCGAAAACACCTAAAGCCCCACGAGGCTCCGGCAGGGGCTGGTGGCAAACCCTGCTGTACCCTTTCACCACAACTTTCTCTCACTCTTACTTCCTGTTTCTGTTGTACCTGTATTTCAAAGGGTCAGCCTTGTCACACTCTGTGTCACGCTGAATCTCCTCGAGAACTACGTGAAGGGTACACGTGTCTGTGGAGTGCTCAGCCACTTGCACGTTCATTTCACGAGCAGGCTGTTCCGCTGATTGGATCAACTGGGACCCACGTAGCGCCACTATCAAAGCAACAATTCTTGTTCGCTAAGAATGAAGACAATCCCTGAGATTTGTGAAGAAAGTCGCAAGTCCGAGGTGAGGCGTGGCTGCTTTCTACTTGATTGTCTATGTTGATCAGCGAGTATTTCGTGACTAGTTTTGACTTTTAATCATCGTTTACATTTATGTTAGTTGTATTAACCAGGAAACTTTTTAGTCTACCCAGACGTCTAATTCGCCATCTTGATGTCACTTCAGTAGAAAATAGTTACCTATATATAGCATTAGCTGCGCCGCTTGGACACCTATTTCAATGAAATTATTAACTAACAAACTCAGCAACGAATTAAGACTGCATGTAACCGAATTAAACTACCAATCTAGAAATATCTGATCGATATTTTCTAGACTTATTTCTTATTTGTTAAGTTCTATCTCCACTAGATTTTTTATTGCTTATAAGGTGTCATCATAAGCCGAAACCAAAATGGTGATAAAATTTCGTTTTCTTCTACCTACATATTTTTTTTATTTTGTCATCGATTAGATTGGCTTTGTTTTTTATTTGTTATCGAGATTCTTCTTCAATTTTTTCTGCCAATTCTCACACAAACAAAATACTTTCTAAAAATTTTAATCTATCTTAAATATATATATGTGTGTGTGTGTGTGTGTGTGTGTGTGTGTGTGTGTGTGTGTGTGTGTGTGTATGTGCGTGTGTATGTTTGTGTGCCTGTATTTGTCTCTCCACCATCACTTGACAAACCGATGCTGGTGTGTTTTACGTTCCCGTAAATTAGCAGTTCGGCAAAAGAGACCGATAGAATAAGTACTAGACTTACAAGGAATAAGTCCTGGGTCGATTTGCTCGACTAAAGACAGTGCTCCAGCATGGCCACTGTAAAATGACTGAAACAAGTAAAGGAATAAAAGAATAGAAGAATATGTATGTATATATATATATATATATATATATATATATATATATATATATAGATATTTATTCATACATCCATACACTCATACTCATACATACATGCATATATACGCACACACATATATATATACAAATATATGTATGTGTTCATATCTGTACACACTCACAAGCACACATACTCACAAACACACACGCACATTCCCAAACTACATCATAAATGCATCTTCAAGCAAAAACTGTCTACAACACTTCACAATGAACATGGTTCAGTGCTTTATAAATTGATAGAATGTAAACTTAACTGAATAATGGACGGTTTGCAGGCATATCTCTTTAATAAACATGTCACTAAATATTTCTTTATTCACTTAAATCTGCATTACATTAAGCTATATCTCAGTGAATCATGTCCGTTCTATCTCTCGTAGATCTGTTTTCGTTTTGAAGTTGTTTTTCTTATTTGTATTTAGAGAAACAATTATATTAAGATAACGCTGTAAGTTTTGCTAAAGTTGCATTTATTGAATAACTTTATAGCGCTAAGTCCACATAAAGTTTAAGAATTTTGAAATTTACGAGGTTTCTCAGTTTGTTCAAATCGCGTGACTTTACTGTCAAGGGTGCATATGTAGTCAGGAAATATTCAAATATATTCAAATTTGCACTGAATTTTCTGGCTGATGATGTTGCAGTCTATACTCCTGGTGTTGCAGCACGTTCGCAAAAACAATTTTGTGTCCTTGTGTGGAATATATATATATATATATATATATATATATATATATATATATATATATATATATATATATATGTATATATATTTAAAAATAGGATAAAATCTTTATAAGAATTTATCAAGTAGTTAGCGTGAAAAAACTCAAAAGGGAAAAATTTATTAATTTTTCCCTTTATATATATTTATTTATATTAAGGGCATTACTATACATAAATGCCTCACGCTAGGAGGGACTCTTAGTTTTGACTTTAAGAGTCCCTTCTAGTGTGAGGCATTTATGTATAGTAATACCCTTAATATAAATGAATATATATATATATATATATATATATATATATATATATATGGGAGAATATACAAATAATAACAACAGACGAGGACAGGTGGTGTAAATAACAAAAGTATATATTAGTATGACGCTCGGGAATACGGAAAGTCTTTGACGTTTCGAGCTACGCTCTTCAACAGAAAGAATACGGAGACAAGGAGAAAAACACGGAGAAAAAAAATTGAATAGTGTTCAGTCAACGGTCAATCATAATATATAGCTGGATTCTATGTAGGTATGCGAATGATTTTCTTGACCCATTTGCTCCCGTACAGTAGACTTCTCTAGTTATTATCATTGTCATTTTTTCGGCGGTTTAAATAAGAGTTTTGATTCCTATTTCCAGCAGGTAGACATACTCAGTATGTCTTTTGATTAATATGTGTGTGTGTGTGTGTGTGTGTGTGTGTGTGTGCGTGGGAGCAGGTCTGCGCGGTGCAAGTGTTAGCCTAGGTGAAAGAATATCTTCGTAAAGATCGGGCTACACTCGTGCAAAAGAAACGAAAGAAAAAGAGAGAGTAACAGTGTCGAGTCTCACAAGGATGGGAGCATGCGCTGTGGAACTCGCTGACTGACGTTGCTGGAAAAAAATGTCAAGTCTAAATGGAATTCATGGGTCGGATTGGACGAGATTTGTGGTGTACATGACTGGGGGGGGGGAGGCGGGATGGGTAGAGAACAATTCAGGAAGGGTTTATTTGAATACATGTCACAGGAGATCTGAATAACAAATGTGGAAAATTTGTGAGTGAGAATGCAGCTTACGAAACCGTATCGTATTGACCAAAGGCAGGAATCATAATTCCGAGAGACAGAAAGATTCACTTAGCAAAGGAAAAGAAGATATTGATATAAATTGAAGACGTGTTTGTAGGAGTTGGTGTTGGGGTTAAAGACCTTAGTTGTCATTGTTGTAGTGGTGGTGGTGGTAGTAGTAGTGGTGGTGTACCTTTGAACGACTTTACAAATTGGAAAAAGTGTTTACTCTTCGTATGAATGCAGATAGCGGAGGAGTAAATCACTTAGAGCTTACAAGCTTTTATTGAAGTAGGAATGGAAACGCCACACAGATACGCACACACGCACACATACACAGACGCGCGCGCGCACACACACACGCTCACACACACACGCTCACACACACATATATATACGTATATATATATATATATATATATATATATATATATATATATATATATATATATACACATATATATGTATATATATATATATGTATGTGTGTGTGTGTGTGTGTTCTTGAAAAATAAAAGCTATTTTAAGTAATGTCTAATATATTCTGTATAAATGATGGAGTATTGAATTTACTCAATGACATCTGTTTACACGAAATATAAAAACTAAGAGCATAAGAAACATTCAAGAAAATCACTCTTAGATTGAAAAATATCAAAAATTGAGAATAAATGTTAAAAATATATTCCATCATACAAAGCATATTCAATAGTTAATTTTAAAAAATTATAATGAAATATGTATCTCTTAAATAAATTCTCTCTTGAGAATAATTTGGTTTAAGCTAAAAGCATAATTATAGAATATTTCATCATGTTATGTATTACGTTTCTGTCTTCATTGAAGATGGCATTTACATTGAAATCTACGGTGAAAAATATGTCAATTAATTCAATAAATTGGTTAAGTAATTTTCAGCTAAATTAATTAATCAATCAGCTAATTATACCAAGTTAAGAAAGCTGAGGAAATAAAGAAGACATTGTTTGATACTTAGATAGAGAATCACATTCGAATCATTGTTGTGTCGTTCTTGTGAAACATCGAAGTTGTGGTCTTCACTGCTAATATCTCAGCACCAGATTAAGGCGGTGAGCTGGCAGAATCGTTACCACGCCGGACGAAATGCTTAACAACATTTCAACCGTTTTTACATTCTGAATTCAAATTCCACCGAAGTCAACTTCGCCTTTCATCCTTTCGGAGAACAATAAACTTACCAGTTGAGCACTGGGGTCAACATAATCGACTTAACCCCACTCCACTCCAAACTGGTGGCCCTGTGCCAAAATTTCGAAATCATTATCTTAGCACCGGTGGTATCCTATTGCCTTGTCAGATAACGGAATTATCAGAAATATAAGTTATATATATATATATATATATATATATATATATATATATGCGAGTATATATATATATATATGCCTTTATATATTTATATTTATATTTATATATTTGATACTTTATATTGAACACTCAATATTTCATCTACATTCAATACTTTATTTCATGGTGCCATCCATTTTTATTTTATTTTATTTTATATTATATATTGTATATTATATTATATATTCTATATTCCATATTCTATACCCCACATTGGTTCTGCAGGAATATAAATAAAACATAAAAAACAGACAGTGTTGGAACTCTTTTAAACAAAATAATATATATATATATATATGCACATGTATATAGACACACACACGTATATGTATAGAGTATTCATATATATTTCTGTGTGTATATGTGTATACATACATATACATGTATACATACAATATACATACACACCTATATCTTTGTATTTTGTATATGGCAGATGTCTAACATTGCGCTCATAAAAGCTCTAGCGCTACTTCTTGCTGGTTACCGTGTATTATTCTGAACATGGCAAGTTAACTGTATGGGATTGTTATGTATGCAGTACCCCGTGGAGTGTAGGATAAATATATTAATAACGAGAAATACTTCATGGATGAAGATTTTATATTTTTATTAATGCATTGCTACATATGTTTCGACGTTACATGTATTCTTACGGGATAACCTCACCATATCCATTGGATGTTATTAAATATTATTTATAATAGCCATGAACCATATGGGAGCCCATTAACTCGACGTGCATGCTTCTTCAGACACCAAACACGTTTTGCACTATTAAACAGAAACTGATAATGATAAAAACAAACTTGTACTCACCATTTTATTTATGAAATTTATCTGTTCATCAGAGAAACGTGGGGGTTTAAAGTTCTATTCCTATGAGAACTAAATGTCTCCCCCTTAGTACACTATATTTTTTATCCTTCTTTATTTCTTTCTCTCTTCTCCGCATTTCTCAGTTCTTTTATCCTTCCTGTCGTCAGTCTGCTCCACAGTGGTGTTTGGCATCGAAAAGCATGAGTTTTATGGAAGTTAGAATAAAATACGGATATTGCGGACTTGTTGATGTCCTTAAACCTAATGTTTGTGGCGTAAGTGGCAATAGAAATATAGATATGTCCTTCTTCTATCTGATATTCACTCAGTATAAAACATGCGGAATCTAACACAGATAATTTTCTTGATTTTAGTTTCTTTAAAAACATCCCCAATCAAAAAGAAAAAAATATATAACGCGAAATGCAACAAGCTCAAAACAAAACAACACAAAACAATAACAAAACAGCAACAAAAATATTCATTAAAGAAAAAAGAAAAAGAAAAAGGAATCGTCCCAATATATTATCTGACTCCCACTTCTAAACGGGAATTTTTTCTTATTAGCTTGCATATATTATAAAATATATAAGATTACTCGTTGCCAACAAGATGTGACTAATGAATTTTTCTTTAGGATAAGAAATCCAAAGTTTGGAATAGTTGTTCTTAGTAGAGGAGATGGGATTTATTTACATTAGATCTGAAAAACAATTACAAAACATATTGGAAATGTTCTTGCCAGTATTGTTAGTCACCGAATCAGTAGATATGAAAATAGTAATAAAAACGGCAAGACAACAACAACAACTACAAAACGCTGAAAAAGTAGAATTATAAGATTTGCAACACGGCGACAATGTGGACAGAAAAGCAGCAGAAATAAGAATGAAGATGTGAGTCTAAAAGTTAATTATGTAAATAAGAGCATGAAGGAAGTTTGATTAGCTATATGCTGCGTTCAGACCAGCAGAACGTGTTGTGGGGGTCACGTTTTCAACCAATGAATGTCTATCGTTGAGGAAACGGGGGACGAAAAATGTAACGCGAAAATTTTGTGTGGTTACACAAGCGGAGATACATATCCACACATATCCACACATATACATGCATATATATATATATATATATATATATATATATATATATATATACACACATACATACATACGCAGTACATACGCACATACGTATATATATATATATATATATATATATATATATATATATATATATATATATATATATATATATATATATATATATATATATATATATATATATATATATATATATATATATATATATATATATATATATGTATGTATGTATATATATATATATGTATATATATATAACTGCATGCTTGAAAGTATACGTAATTAATTCTTGTGCTGGTACAAAGCCAAACATTTGCAAGAGAGGAGCAATGATCGATTGAATAGATGACAATGTATTCTGAGGATTTATTACTTCGACTGCAGACGAAATGTTAAGTCAACGTTGATGATATTTCAACTCAAAATAGTAAGTGATTTAACTAAATCCTCTAATTTATTTAGTCACTCATTTTTGGCACTTAATCAGGATTAAGAAAGAAGCTTATACTTAGATGCCTGACTTGCTGAATATAGTAGCCAAATCTACTATATTTAAATTTGGAAGAAACATCAATGTGTCTCTGATTTAAGGTGGCAATGTCGTAGATATATTATTACTCGTATAGTTGTTTGGTAAAAAAATTCAATTGAGAAATGATGGTCATGTTAACGCTGAAAGAAGACGAAGATTGTTGTTGTATTGCTGGATAGGAGACTGAATATTATAAAATCCTGTTTCATCCATGCTAAAAGACGATATATATTACGAAAAGGCTGAAAAATATAACCAACAGAAATTAATGAAAAATCTTACAATGTTGTTACACTTTCACCAAAAAAGTTTAACCGGTAAAGGAATGTGATAACAAAGTTTAGAAGCCATTCATGTATCGTAATGTAAATACATTGTGATAGGCAAAATTTACGGCAGTATTCGTCCGGGGGCAATATCTCCTGTGGACGCACTGTGTTTAAAACACAGTATATGTATCAGGGGAAGACGAATTCCAGCAGTAAATATGTATTCTTTCGGGACTAAGGGATACACTTCGTCTCTTCTCAGTGATTCTCGTCATGACTGATCCTCTAGGCGAGTAAAAATATACAGGCCAATGTATGTGCAGAAATGTGACCATAAAAAAAAACAAAACATAATTCAAATGACAGTTCTTTCAGTAACAGACGGAAAGAAAGATCTATAATGTTTGCTTCTCAGAGTTCGCCACAGAAAACACGATTCTAAAAGCCAAAATAAACACGAAACCTTAACGTTGCACACTATGTAAGAAAATAGCAAAGAGAGCATAGGGTATGATACGTACGATGATGCACAAGACCTGAGCATTAAAAAGATAGATTTAAAAAGAAACACAGAAGCAAAAAATAACAATATAATATGGAGTTTTGGAAGCGGGAAATGGTACAATGTATACAAGACATAATGATGAAAACGAAAATCATATAAATAATAAATACTTAGAAATAAAACTGCTTAAGAATCATGGATGTTTATAATTATAATTAAAGAAAACCTTTCAAGAAAACATGAAAACTTTCTCGTAAGTAGACAGAAGACCTACTGAGGTAATCGGAAGAACTTTCTGGAAAAGAAAAGAACCCCAGAACAATCCGAAACACGATGTCATCTTAAAATACGATAAAGGATAGAAAAGAAATGTAACGAAAGCTCAATACGGAAAAAATAAAAGAGAGCGATGTATATATATGAAAACACTTGCGGAATCAAGAGAGATAAGTATTGACAACAATGTTAGCCGTAAAGATTTATGTAAATGAAAAGAAAAAACAACACGACTACGAGAACAAAACATAGCATATTATATAAAAGAAACAACAGCAAAAAAAGAAAAAAGAAAAAAGAAAAAAGAAATCATTGTGTATGATGTAAAAACTGAGATAGAAAAATATACAAGAACAAGAGCAGCAAAACATAGAAATCTGCAAACAAAGTTGGCGGGAAGAAATGCACGGATAACTAAATTAGAGCTCACAGATATATATCAAAGAAATAATCAGATTAACCAATATTGTAATTCAACAAATCTTATTAGACATTGGCAATGATTTATACACACACACACACACACACACACGTATATATGTATATGGGTATATATGTGTGTGAGTATGAGTGTGTGTGGTGTATGTGTCCGAATGTGTGTGTGTGTGTACATATATATATATATATATATATATATATATATATATATATATATATATATATGTATATATATAACATTTTGTACTCGTACATATCTATATAAAGTTTTATTATATATCTATATTATTTATATATTGTATTCTGTTATATATGTATAAATGCATCATACATCATATATACACACATACATATATATATATAATATGGGTATATATGTATTTACACACACACACACACACACACACTAATATGCGCATACATAGTGCAGGTCGTTGTTAATGTTACACGCATAAATGTCAATGTAGTCACGCAGAATAAGTTAAACGATAAAAAAGAAAATGAAGAAAATATATTGAAGAAAACTCCTCGGCATAGATAAAGATTTCGAAGAGAATTGCATAAAATAAAAAATAAAAAAAACCAAAAGAAATATTTCTAAATATTAATTGAAACGCATTACCAAAAAATTTCTCAAGTGACACAAGAAGAAACATAAGAACTTGCAACAAATACAACGCAAAATGTGTGGAGAGGTTTCCAAAAGAAACAAGGATATTGAGAGAAGAACTTAGAAGAAACAATAACAATAGATCTTGCGATAAGATGTAAGAAAAACGAAACGTTGAAGAAGATATTATGTAAGTGGTAGATCGATATTGGATGAGATGTATTGATTGGTAAATGGTCGGACAATCATGTGGGCGAAAAGACTGTGAGAGCAGGGCAATAACGGGACAAAAGCAAGGCAAAAACTAGCTTCAAACAGAAGAAACTGTGACAGCAGATAAAAAAGATAAAGAGCTAGACAGGGGTGTTTGAAGAGTTTGTACAACGGACGAAAATACGCTTAGATATTACAATTAATAATTATTACTGGCAGTAAGAGGTTAAAACTTTCTGCCTTTATAAAAGGAAAAATCAACATACTAAGTACCAGGCTTAAAAATAAAAACTAAAATCTTGGGTTGATACTTTCCAATAAAAATTCTTGAAGGTGGAGCCCCAGCATGGCCGCAGTCTAATGATTGAAATGAGTAAAGGAAAAAGATAGAAGATAACTAGAGTGAGAGTGGATGAAAAGGAGTTGTGGGTGTTGAAATCACCAAGGGTGATGGCTTCACAAAGAGGGAGACGATATATAGTCGTCCAACTGTTGGCGGTTAGAGTAACCCGGTAGGCGGTTGAGACAAAAGAAAAATAACAAAAAACGGGGCCGTTTTTAGTCATAGTAACGTGTGATCTAAATTCAATGGTCAAGGAGCTTTGGGAAGTTATAAGCCATTGTATCGACCCTCCTCTGGACTGGCATTCTCTGTACGCATTCCGGAAAGTCGAAAGGTAAAGTCGTTCGTCGCCGATTTTGAATTCAGAATATACAAAGATGGCGACACAAAATACCTGAAGGTATTGTTCGCCGCTCTGCCTATTCTGTAGTTCATCACTATACTACTACTACTACTACTACTACTACTACTACTACTACTACTACTACTACTACTACTACTAGTTTTGGTCAATGAAAAATCCCCTGTGTTGTGTATGTGCATGTGTGTGTGTTTGTTGTATAACATTAAAACACAAAAGCGCTCGATACACTTCTTGTCAGAGTTGAGTAGCATCTATGATGTGACTGCCTATGAATGTACGTGTGTGTGTGAGTGTGTGTGTGTGAGTGTGTGTGTGTGTGTGTGTGTATGTGTGTGCTTGGGATTGTGCGTGTGTTTCTATTATTCTTATACACACACTGCATACACACGAACATATGCACACATTGTTCTGTCTTTTTAAGTCGATGTTTTTACAGCATGTTTTATACATGTTTTACTACATGCGTGCGTTTGTGTGTGTATATCTGTGTGTGTGTGTTTGTGTGTGTATTTTAAATTTTGCGCATTTCTTTCTTTTTAATTCTCCAAAAGAAGACACCCACAAGTTGAATAATAACAGTATTTACAGAGAATTAAACAGCAATTTGGAACTTTTGCAATGTTCACTCATTTTCATTCTGTTTGTGAATGAAGGAATCGATTCCATTTGGATCTTCTGAAAATTCTGCCATTTATATCTGGTTCTCAGTCATGTTGACACTTATCCAAACGTCACAGAAGCTGCACCGAAAAGCAAAGTAGAAGCTGCAGACTTTTCATTAGCTTTTCTCTAAACATCCTCATTTAGCTTAGAGAGAATATTCGTGTTTTCATTGCTAGGCTTGTGCCTACGTAAGCATCTCCTGTAATACATATAGTAGTTGCATATTTGGACTTGCGTAGTAGTTTAGCTTGTGAATGCGAGTTCACTCCATCGGCCAGTCAAACAATAGTATTTACATCTCTCTCTCTCTCTCTCTCTCTCTCTCTCTCTCTCTCTCTTTCTCTCTCTCTCTCTATCTATCTGCATGCTCGTCTGCCTGCCTGCATATCTGTCTGTCTGTCTGTCTGTCTGTCTGTCTGTCTGTCTGTCTCTGTCTCTGTCTGTCTGTCTGTCTGTCTGTCTGTCTCTCTGTCTGTCTCTCTCTGTCTCTCTCTCTCTCTCTCTCTCTCTCTCTCTCTATCTATCTATCACACTTTCCTCATAGCGGCTGCTTTGAAAGAAGACATGTTAGAAAATAGTAGAATATGCTGGAATAGAGAACGAAATACTTTCTGTTATTTGCTTGAATTCCATTCCTCAGAGCCCTCAATTCAAACCAAACTCTCTCCAAATCTCTCATTCCTTCAGAGACAATATGGTAAGTACATCTCATATCCTAAGGGCGTTTCATACTTATGTCGAAAAGAAATCAATGTTTCTAAATACGAAATAAATATTTGCTAATCAGTAGAAGTCGCCGTCGAGACAATATCGCGACACAGTTTCGATTCGTTTCTCTGGTTTCTTAAAAGTTCAAAAGCAATGATACGACCAGAAGAGAAAATTTTTCACTTCCCTTTAAGTGTCTGTAGCTTGGTGCATAAATAAACATTATATTTACGGCTAGCAGAAAGAAAAGAATACAGAAAACCATAAACATTTTGTTTCTTGGAATTCTTTGGATTGTTCCATTTTTCGTGTTTTTGTTTTTTTAAATTTTACATTTTAAGTAATAATTTTCTTCTAAATCTCTTTCCGTTTATTCTTTCACTTCTATAATGTTCTTGCTTTTAATCTACTTAAGAATGTTCGATCTGAATGGATTATGTCAACGAGAAATAATAATAATAATAATAATAATAATAATAATAATAATAATAATAATGATACTACTGCTACTACTACTAATAATAATAATAGTAATAGTAATAATAATAATAACAAAAATAATAATATTGAACAAAACAAAGACAACAGTGATAACAATAATAAAAACAAATAATACAATCAAACAATAACGAACAAAGAAGGTAAAAATCTTAACAAACCGAACACAATTACAAATATATAAAACTGAAAAAATCACAACAAAGAAACGATATACTTAAAATACTCAAGATTAACATGACATTAATGGTTTTCGTATAAAACTTCGTAGAATGTTATTCCACGAGGAAAAATTTAAACCGTCAATAATAATAAATAAATTAGAGAAGAAAAAAATGAGTAAAAAACAAAGAATCGAAAACTTGAAAAGTAAAATATATAATAAAAATTTAATAAAAACAAAACACAATGAAAATATTAAGATTGGCATCTGCCATTGTTTGCTGTTTGTTATCGCCTGTATGTATGCCTATGCACACACGGACACACACACACGCACACACATACAGTACACACACACACACACACACACACATATATAGATATATAATATAATATAAATATATATATATATGTATATATATATATATATATATATTTATTTATGTATACATACATATATAAATGCACATATATATATATATACATATATATATATATATATATATTTATGTACATACACATATAATATATAATATATATATGTATGTATGTATGTACGTATGTTTGTTTGTTTGTTTGTTTGTGTGTGTGTGTGGAGGGGGGTACTTGTGTGCATCTATGTGATTATGTGAATGTATATGTAAACGTGTGTCTGTGCTGACTTGTTGTTTTTCTTGCTTGCTTCGCTGGAATACTCTTACGATCATATAATTATTCCTAATGACTATTTCTAATCTTTATTAGAGAGTCTGCAACATCTGTATCAATGCGAGTTTAATGATGGAGAGAGGGGAATGGGCGAGAAAGAGAGAGAGAGAGAAAGAAAGAAAAGACAAAAGGTAGAAAGGCTGAAAGCAAACTCAGTCTTTTTTCTATTTGCGTCCTTATGTTCGCTGTCAAATTATACAAATTCTTCAAACGTTTTACATACATACATACATACATACATACATACATACATACATACATACATACATACATACATACATACGACCCCTACACACATATATATGTACTCAATCTTTTCGTAGACTGCGTGTTTATTAAACTTTTGCAAAGAAAAGTTTGAAGATTCCGAAGTTTCAGCCTCGTCGCCTTCGTCAGATTGTACTTTACTTGGGTTCATCTTGGTTTTGTAGTGTCTTTGGTAAGTTCTGTGTTTTAGCTTGGAGGGATAGGTGGCGCTATGACAAATGAAATTTGACTTGATGTAGGTAGCCCGGGGAAGAAATTGTGTAGAGAAGGAAATAGAGCAGGACAACAGGAAAGTCTTTGTGTGTAGGATGTAGGTTGGTAGAAAGTTGTAAGTTGTGAGGTGATTTTCTTTGCTTTGATGTCAGAATTATATCATTGTTTAGGATTCATTCAACTATCGTTTTCTGGAAATGACAAATGACCATAATTTGGGAGGTATAGATTCACAGAGACGGAGAGTTTCAATTCCACAACTGTCAAAGAAATTTAAACTGACATCTAGCTATTAATTTGAAATACGATTTTGAAAATATATGTAGCCTAAACGCTGTATTGGCTTCAATGGAGGAGAATGTATATAGTATAGAAATGAAGAATCTATACACAGAAATATAAGTGAATAGAATTTAGTAGATTGCCCGTTCACGATGTAGTTCCACCAGTTTTAACATATGGACCCACTGCTCACTTAAGTAGAATCCCAAAGTGACCAATGTACAGGGTTTGTTGTTCATTTGGTATAGCTATGCAAGGAACAACGCTTTCCAATTAATGGCCAATAAGTTATTTTAAAATTTTAGTGCTTAAATATGTTAGAATGTTATAGAATTAATCGCTACAGAGTTTGCAGGGTTTGTTATTCATTTGGTATACTTATGCATGTTGTTCCCTTGGAACAACATAGCTTTCGTTAAAATAAAAATGGGGTGCTTTTAAAATTTGCTGTTTATATGTAGTAGCATTCATCGTTTTTTTTTGTTTCCATGGTGGCGCTGTGTATGGACAATACTTTGCCAGGAATGGTAAATGTTGTCCATTTATGTTACAAGGAATTGTAATTCAGAAATTTCGCTTCTCTTTAGCTTTGTAAGACAAAATTGTTTTCGCTTTTGAAGACATTTATATATATTTTTGATTGAACTTGTGCGTGGAGCCTAGTGGTTGCAATGTAGGAAAGGTCTAATAACAAAAGGGTTATGACCGCAGCCTTTTCTCTTCATTTGACTATTAACTGCATAAATATTGATTTTAAATTTTGGAACAAGCCTAGTAATTTTGGGGTTAGGGAGTAAATTACATTGACTTCAGTGTTCAACTGGCACTTATTTTATCGACCCCCGACAAGACGAAAGACAAAGAAAACCTCAGCAGAACTCAGAACGTGAGGAGGAAATGCAGTTAAGCATGTTGTCCGGCGTGCTAACGTTTCTGCCAGTTCGCCTAACAACAGAAACATTAGTCACAGCACAATCACATTCATTTCTCATCGCCAACAGAAACGAGAAAATACATCCACCCCCTACTTTCACTCCCTAAACGCCACCACCACCACCACCACCATCATTTCTTACTGTCCATCATTATCATTGTAATGACCAGCAGTGCTTAAGTCATTATCACAAGTATTGCTGCAAAATTCTTTCCCCACAGACGTTGCCAGCCTCCTCCCTACCACACACCCAAACTCCATAAACACAAATGAAATCAGAAAGAAGATAAAAAAAAGCCTGGAAAATGTCATGTCTTCAAAATGTCCTTTACACATGAAGAATACATATTTTTGTTTCAGTATAATAAATATTTAAGTCTGAGCGATTGTTATAATTAGTGAAGAGAAGAGGAAACGAGGAGTTAATTTATTAAACGAGACACAATCAACTCGGTTTTTAAAAATCATTATCTAATAAAAAAAAAATACAGGAGATAAAAATTGGAAGTACACATGCTCCAATATAAATTTAGACACACACACACGCACACACACACGTACACACACACGCGTACACACACGTACACACACACACACATGTACACACACATGCACGCACACACACACACACAGAGGACTTTATATTCCATTCTCAACGTGTCTTCTTTTTCTGTCTTCTACGCGTTTCATTCATTGGACTACGGCCATGATGGGGTAACGTTTGAAAGATTTAGTTGAGTAAATGGACCTCAGGACTTATTTCTTTGAAGTTTAGTGCTTTACCCTTCTCTTTTTGTTGATCCGCTAAGTTACTAACACGGGTTTTCAAGCGATTGTGGGGAACAAGCCCAAAGACACACACATGTCTGTCAGTCTGTCTGATTTTCTGTCTGTTAGTCTGTCTGTGAATGCTTGCAACATTGTGGACTCGGCTGAAGGTACTCTAAGGGACCAAGTAGTACTTTAAAACTGGATTAAGAGCTAAGTTTAGCACCCAGGTAGGCCACAGCGGGATTTGAACTCAGATATTATAATTGCCGGAATAAACACTGCAAGATCTCCGGCTCCGATGTTGCTATATTTACATAGTTCTGATGAGTGAAGGGGCGTAGCTTCGTGGTTACGCTATTCGGTTCACAGTCGTAAAGTCATGGGTTCGATCCCTGACAGCATGCGATGTCTTTGAACAAAAGACACATTATTTCATGTTGCTCCACTCCACTCAACTGGCAACAATAAGAACACACGCTTAATCGGGAAGACTTTCATTGGTGTGTCTTCAATGCACCGCAGGCGTACGATACGTGATGACGACGACTGCCCTCCCACCACACCTCTCTGATTTGAAAATCTTTAGCATGAAATGATGTCACAATAGAAATATATTAGAAATTTCGGCCAAAAAAAAAAAAAAAAAGAAACAGGAGAAAGACAGCGAACGCGAGTTTTGCTAAATAGGTTCTTTTTAATTCTCTTATTTTAAAAAATTGATTCATATGACGTCATAATTAAATGGTTTTATAATCATACAAAATATCGGGACTCCTGAAATCATTGAAAATTTATTAAGATTACGAATTAATTGCTTTAATGAAATTATTCCTTTATCAACGAAAGAAAACCATATCAATATTCTATACACACACACAGTATACAAACACATATATTTATTGAACGTAAAATGATGAGCGGTAAAAAGCAACATCTTAGACAATCCACTTCTGAAAGTAATGATACAATCAAAAGAAATATACCTTTTATATCTCAGCAGTTCTTGTTACAAATGTTACGTTTAATATGAGGACGAAATGGAAAATGTGGATCTGTGGCATTCATTATTTTCTCATTAACATTTTAAACGACAATGATGCGTGACAATTCCAAAAGCGGAAGTGGAATTCATTTTGGACTTGTGTTAATGCATTATAATACCAGAGCATCAAGGCAGATTGTTAGAATTAGTTCAATGTTGGACTGGAAGGTGTTTGAACATTAAACCCATCGCCTGCCACGAGCCCCGTTTGGGGATCTGCTAAAAACAGTCTCACTGCTAAAAATAGTCTCACTGTTCGTAGTATTAAAATGAATTACTTATATACATTTCATTTGCAGAGGTGTGTTTAACAATATTTAGTAGTAAACACACCAAAACCTGTTGTAAAGCGATGGTGATGGGGGGGGGGGGGGGTCACACACACACACACACACGCATACACACACTCACAAGCACATATATACACATACGAAGGGCTTCTTTCAGTTTCCGTTTACCAAATCCACTCAGAGGACTTTGGTCGGCCTTAGACTATAGTGGAAGACACTTGCCCACGGTGCCACACACCGGGAACCATGTAGTTGGGAAGCAAGCTTAACACACAGCTACGCCTGCACCTATATACATACACAGACGGACACATATAATTTGAACTATGAAGAAAGTCGCCGATTAATTGTCGAATATGGCAGTAATCGAATTTGTCTTCGATATACACCGATCGAAAAACATGCTCTAGCTTGGCCACAGTCGAATGACTATAACCAATAACAGAATGCGAGACCATAGAATAGCACTGTATGACTCGTGGAGATTCTCTGTAAGTAACGATGATGAAGTTTCTAATTAGAATTTTCTCAAATATAGAACTGCTATTTTCGTTCAGAGATAGTTTCATAACGTGACGCAAATATACTTTAATAAACTGCCATGTTAATTTACATAACCACTGTCTTCAGCATTTAATTGCCCACACTGATCGCATTGCAGCACACACACACACACACACACACACACACACACACACACATATTCATAGGTAGACATATTTCTATATATCTATCATCTATCTACATATCTATATCTTTACATGTATGCATACACACATACAGATACACACACACATACGTAATATCTATATATATATATGTATATATATATATGTATAGACATTTGTCTATATATGTCTATCGTCTATCTATATGTCTTTATCTGTATATATATCATCGCACACACACACACATACACACACACACACACACACACACACACACACACACACACACACACACACACACACACACACACAAAGACACACACACACATATATGGGCGGAACTGTTAATTTCAAATAACTACTGTTTGAAGAAAAAAAAAAAACTGGACAGAATGTTTATAATTTTAAATAGATATACCTATGAAGAATTTGAATAGAATTTATTGATTAGAGAAAGATGAAAGAAAGACGAAATATTTATTAAAAGATTACAGTATGGAGGAAGCATCGATATTTATAGACTATCAAATTATAAAGTTCGATTAAGACCCACTCTGGGGATCCCCGGTATAAACCCGCATACTCACGGACACGCAAACCTTATGGTCCACTGAAGAAAGCCACCGCTTCCCACTAGCAAGGGCACACTCCCCAATGTGCTTCATTCAGGCCACTTATTCTTCCTATTACAACTGTTTTTGATTCCTTGAACAAGTTAATCTGTACCTCTGCGGGTGATGAGATAAAGTCGCAGTTAGGTTTGGAAACGATAAAATGAAGTACCAGTCAACTAATGGTTTCTTCTTTTGTTTCATTCCGCCATCTTCTTTTATGCAAATTAGTCTGCAGTTTTTTTCAACATCATTGAGCTCATTGTATACACTATTTACACTATTTACATTTGACGAATATTTGTCCTTATCTTGTTTGTTAACACAGCGTTTGGGATGATATACTCTCCAGCCTTTTTCAGGTTCGATTCCAAGCAGTGACCCGAAGAAGTTGCCAAGCTTCGGTGACTCATTGACTCAGCTGGATTTATGATTTCACTAGGTTAATTCTATTCATAAACATTTAAATAGGGAGTATTTCTCAAACAGTTAGCCTCACATTTCAACAGCTTAACTGAAATTTAGACCACGTAACAGGGACTGAGAGGGATATCATGGAATAGAGAAACTGGGTGATACAAATAATCTGACATTATTTTTGAATGCTGCATGCAAAAACATACAAGATACAAGTATTCTTTTTCTTGGGACAAATTCTTCGACCAGCCCTCTAGCATATTGTTGGTACTTATTTTAAAGACCATAATGTAGGCTTCAATAGGATGCGAACTCAGTACCTAATTCACAAAGGAAGTCAATGGAGGTGGGTTGGGTTGGGGCTCCAGGCGGTTTTTTAAAACTGCTAAGAATAGCAGCTAACTGTTCATTAAATTATAAAGTCATATCATTGAAGGACACACTGGATAATGGAATCCTAAATTTATTCTACCCGGGAGAAAAAGAAAAAGAAAACTGATACGCCAGAATGGTCAGGCTGGAACGCTTTTGATATGAGATGTGGATCAGGTGTGATATTGGGTTAAAGACAGTACAACCACAGCAACAACATCAACACTGGAACGAATGTACTGCTATAATCATTTACAACCCTTATTCCTGTATGATTGAAATCCAAAACGGTGAGAAAGACTTCCTTTGATAAAGAAGTGAAAGGAAAGAGAGTGAGATTAAGCAGATGTTTTCAGATAAGACCAAAGAAGTGGTCATTGTTCATGTAATTGCTTTCTGGCAGCACAACATTAGCAATGGCCATTACACAATATTA
>NC_142939.1:65812854-65817854 GCF_046866305.1 Octopus bimaculoides
TTTATCTATCTACATCATACATTCATACATACATTATAATGTTATTCCTATGTGTGTTAAGATTAATCTCGATCAGCGGCAGACGTCATTACAAGACGTGTACCAATATTTCTCACCTCAAACCTTGTTTACAGAATCAATAATATTACAAATATATCTACAAAGTAGATGAATAGATGCTACCATTCTTTAACTACTTCCTTGACGTCATCGAAAACAATGATTCCATTTTTTTTTCTAAATTGTTCAATTTTTCTTTTCATTTCTTTTTCAGCATTATCACCCATTTTACAATTTTTTTGCCTTTGGCTGTCTTATACTTTTAATCTACTTACGGATTCGCCATTTCTTAATACCAGTTCTGTTTCCCTAGGATTTTGTTTTTCTTTATATTTTATGTCCATCCATATTATTTACAATTAATTGTGTCTGGAAATATAAATATCATTTCGATGTTGTTTTTTTTTATCCTAAAATGTCACTTGTTCATGTGTCTTATTTACAGATTTTGCTTTTGTTACTCGTTATAAAAAAAAAAAAAGACGGAAGGAAAAAGTGATTAAACCGTAAAATACGTTTTACTCCAATTAACCACAAGTAGGTCGTGCGGTTGGTGGATAATTGTTTATTATCGACAACTATGCAGTCGTTATTGATTCATGTATGCATATGTCTATAGGAATACATATACATATACATATACATATACATACATACATACATATATATATATATATATATATATATATATATATATATATATATATATGTATATATACAAACATATGTATATATACAAACACACACACACATATATATACATGCACACACGTATATATATATATATATTACAGTTCTATATTTAAGAGATGAGGAATTATGTACATTATTTAAGTTATTTACATTCGACGTTATCTATCTTTGGTTGTCTGTACAAAAGTGCATGAGCTTCGGTAAGATCCTTTACGGGAATACATCTTACTCTCTCGATATTTCACTCTCTAACTTTCATTTTTTGGGCTCCCTGCAAAATTCCTCGAACGGAAAATCATTTATTGATTTTGATGTCGTCAAAACCATTTGGATGATTTCTTTTCCTACAAGAAACCCAGTTTTATACGGATGAAAATTTGAAGCTGTGGAACAGATGAACTAAATTTATTAACAAAACAACTTTGATAAATATAAATTATTGTATGGCAAATAAATTTGTTTTATTTCCATCTTCTAGAAACACTAGAATTTTCCGGACAACCTAATATTTCTAATTCTTGATGACTGGTTTGTATCTCTGGAATTCTAGAGTTCTAAGGTTTCATTAGATTTCCGAGAAGATGGAACTTTCAGGTTACTGGGTTAAACGTTATTTCGATAAAATTATCCTAAGGAAAATGTCATATGTTATCTTAGACTGAAGCTTATAATCGAATCTGAATCAACAGCAGATTTTACACTTCAGAGATGGTTACGCACTTCCACACCAACTTTTGACAGAAATTCTGAATTCATCTTATTCTGCAAACATGCATAAAAATTGTACTTTCGAAATATAAACAATATAAAAAATAAAAAAAAAACTAGCCAATCTTTAAGTCTCATCAAATCGCTTCTTCTTTCGACAGTAATTTACATAGCTTTCGGTGATTATTTATTTATATTTTTCGGTTTTATATGATGTTTACCCATTATTTAGGCTTCGTGAATCCAAAATATTGCAAAACCATGCTTTTACCGATTCTTTACACATTTTATTTCCGTTATTCTTTTTATTTCTCGTTTCTTTTCCTTCCTATTTCTGTTTCTTTTTTCTTATTCTTCTAGTTTCTTTCTATCTTTCGTATCTCAATCTCTAACTACACAGTTGTGATGATATAGATCATGAGTGAATCGGTTTCATATCACATTGTATAAGTTTTCCATAACCAATTTTAAATTACCTTAAGAAAAAACTAACAGATTTTAAAAATAACTAACCTTAAAAATCATGTACATCAGTATATGCTCATTATTTGAGGCAGTGGGGCAGCCAACTGGCCGAATCGTTATTACACCGGGACAAATGCTTTGCGGTATTTAGTTCGTCTTTACGTTCTGAGTTCAAATTCAGGCGAGAACTACTTTACTTGTTGAGCACTGGGGCCGATGTAATCGACTTACCCATCCCCAGAAAATGCTGACCTTGTGCCAAAATTTGAAACCAATAAATTGCTCATTATTATATTCAGGTCCAAATGCAACTTCAGCCTCCCAAGAGATATAATTCTACCGATTTTTTATGCGGCGCTTTGTTTTAGATTTATGTATATCAACATATATTACTCCATCTCTTTTCTCACTCCCCCTTCACTCCTACTCTTTCGTTATCGCTTAAGTCACTTCCTCGACAAATACATCTACGAAAGTACATCAGTGATTATGGTGTTGCGATGACAATAATTGGATTCTGAGTTCGACCCCTGGATCGTGGGACACATTCTGACCTTGGGAATATCAGATAATCGCCTGTAGTTCCAGCGTCCTCGACTGAAAATGAGTGCCAATGCAAGTGCATCTCTCTCTCCATCACTCTCTCCATCACTCTCACACCCCCTCTCTCTCTCCATCACTCTCACTCCTCCTCTCTCTCTCCATTCGATATTCTTCTGGGTCAAAGTGTAGGGTGGAGCGAGAGTAGGTCTCAGTATATCTGTCTTTCTGTGACTACATCATAAGAACTTAAAACAGTTAATGAAAGCAGAGTACAAGCTAAAACTTTACGGTCTTTTGTCAACCATTAAAATCTCCTTTACTTAAAAAGCTGATACACCTAAAAAAAGACACTTTATTACGAAGGTTCATATGCTGGAAATTTGAGCATTAATCTTCATATTCTTAAAAGAAAAGGTTAAGTATTCCATTAATATCCAAATGGAACCAACAACTACTAAACCGTGTGATGCAGTTGCTGACCAACATACACCTTCAACCTAACGAAATTTTTTTTGTGAGCCCCTATGACCTGTAGATGATATTCTTGAAAAGACACAATCGATTACAAAGTTCTACATGTATAACTTTATTCTGAGCAATAACACAACCCCAATTTTAAGCAATAAAACATTCTCCTTAACACCTCTACATCACAATCTACGATTCAATATAGTTAGCATTAAACAGAGCTCTTAACACAGACTATATAAAGCTAAGATAGACTCAAATGTACCACAGTCCGATGATGGTTTAGTTGGCTGAAACTTCGAAGTCACTGTCATTATCATTCTTATTAAAGAATGACAAAATTTGTATTCCACCAAAAGTATTGAGTAATTCTTCAGTTTAATGTAAATACGCGCGCGCGCGCACACACACACACATTCATTACGTACACGCTCACGTATATCGTATACATAGTGTATGAATGGAATATATACAGAAACACTGGTGACGAGACAGCATTAGTAACATCTGCCAATCCTGAGACAGCGTAAACCAAAAATATCCAAAGTCTTTCTCAACCGACGCCGATATTCTTAAAAACAGTAAAATTTATGATAAATAAACCAAAAACTGTTGATATCACCAATATCACTAATCCCACCACATTCGTATATCGAATACATATAATCAGTACTTTATCTGAGATATTTGCAAGATTATCCTCTTCTAATTTACTGACTACTTTCGTATTTCATTTTGGATTTGGTTAATGTATTTCTCTCTACCTCTGTTTCTTTGAAACTTGGATTTCTTAATCCTACCATTAAAAGATTGACTGCATCAAAGATTGTGTTCAGTGTTTACACATCTTATAGAACAGTTTAAGTAAAAATGACACGGATTATGTCAGATAACCTTCCAAAATCGCAATTAGTATATTTTTCAAACTAAATGCTAAAATCGCATTTCTTTTGAAGTTCGGTTCAATTCTCGTTCTCTTTTATAAAGTTAACCATCGGAGGCCATATTTACGTAATTAAGCTTTTTTTTATTGTTTGTATTTTACTGAAAGTTCAGAGCTGTAAGTGGTTGTAAAATGAAGTTTCGGATCGCTATTAGAACAACGACCGAGTTGATGAGAATGCATTCCAAGAGGAAATGTTACACTGACGTCAATTGTTATTGCTGTCGTTGTTTAGTCCCATATCTGCCTTCATTTACTACAGTTATAATTATAGGCATTGTACACGTGACCACAAGATGGTGAGAGAGCAGAATCGTTGGAGCATCGCAAAAATATGCCCTGCAGTATTTCTTCTGGTTCTTTACATTCTAAGTTCAAACACCGCTGAAGTCAACTTTGTCTTTCATCTGTTGTGTCGATTAAGTCAAGTAGCACTCAAATAACAAGCTCAAGTGCGTTGAGTAAAACCCTTCCCTCAACAAATAATGTTTTAATTAAAACGATGAGATATACATGACCATCTCGTCCTATTTTTACGTTTAGGAATATATTATCCAAAGTGCCCTTGATTTTCAAAGATTATAGGATGTAATTTAAAGGATACTTAGTTTATATTTCTTGCACATGAGCGGCTGTGCAGGGATTCCAAATCGTCTCCATTACTTTGAGTATAACTGCTGTTGGTAGCAGACTGACACGAAGACAAACTTGGAAGTTCGTTTATGTGGATGTTTACAGTAAAAGCAATAAATATAATACCTTTCTGTTGTTTAATGGTCTTGTTTCTTCATTATGTAGTACCAACCACCAGAGAGAGCTGCTCAGCGGTACGGTTGGTGCTCAATTTCAGCTGAGATGGCTAAAATGAGACCAAATGCATTGCTAAAGAACACGTCACCTAGTCCAGGAATCGAAACCACGCCATTACAAACGTGATATGAACACCCTATAGACTTGGCCACGCACCTCTACTAGTTGTTACGTATTCAGCAAACTGTATTCCAGCTTTCTGTGTACACACGCATATTTGTTAGTAGTCGTAGGTGTGTATGCGCGTGTGTGTGTTTATGGGAATATGGTGGTTGGGTGAGGAGCAAACAGACACAACGGGTGGCTCTCC
>NC_142939.1:65820354-65827854 GCF_046866305.1 Octopus bimaculoides
TTGTTGTTGTTGTTGTTGTTGTTGTTGTTATTATTATTATTATTGTTGTTGTTGTTATTATTATTAGTTATTAGTTAATGTAATCTACATTTATGTTTTGATATATTAGTTTTAGTATTGTTTTGTCTTTAGTCATCACTATAAGTTAATATTTTTCAACGTTCTATTAGTTTAACGACTTACCAAATTTGTGAAGAATGTTTGTAAGGAATTAAAGAAGAAAATAAAACTTATTGGAAGCAGAAAGTGTTTTACGAAATACGATTTTACGATTCGAATATGGAGCTGTCGAAGACTTTCTGATTTTCTCATTGAGGTATTGGAATGGTTTCAAGCAAATAGCTTTTAGAAAATAGCATAACATAGCAGCGCCGTTTAATGGAGGTTGAAGGAGGAGGTGGAGGTGGAGGAGAAGAAGAGAGGAAAGAGGAAAAAGAAGATGAAGAAGAAAGTAGTGACGGAAGAGGATGAACAAGACGATGAGAATAATGAAGAAGGGCAGTAATAATAATAATAATAATAATAATAATAATAATAATAATAATAATAATAATAATAATAATGATGATGATGATGACAGATGAAGATGATGATGACGATGACGACAATGGTGATGATGATATTGATGATGATGATGATGATGATGATGGTGATGATAATAACAATTATTATTGGCAAGATACATTATAATGGCAACGTCTTTAGCGGATTGGAGAAGCAGCGAAATCGAGGAATCGAAAAGCTGTGTGTTTAAGAATTTGTAATAGGGGGAAATTATAAGCACAAGTTTGCATCCTCATCATCATCATCATCATCATCATCCTCGAGAGAAATATTTTTCTGTTTGGTGAATTTCAAATTAAAATATTGCTAAACTACAGTAACTTTTTTTTTTACCATTTTCTTATATCATTTGAAATTTTGTATATGAATAATAAAACACACAGTATTACATTATACAAGCACTCACATGCTTACACACACTAATACATATACTCGCACATACACGCATACACATTCAAGATATCAGATTTCAATTAAGTTTGTTTTAACGCCTCAAACATTAACATGTCATTAATATTCATGCATGAGGACATTAATATTCATGTATTAAGACGATACAGTATTGTATATATTACAAGGTTTAATTTAATATTAAATTACTTCTTAATGAACTGGATCATTGTATGTTACTAATTCATTTGCATACTTTATAAGACAGAGAGACTGTGAGAGAGATAATGAGAAAAAGAGAGATCTCAGCATACATTATTTTGGATTGTTCTATTTGGGTCTACTTTACATTTGTTTAACCAAACTATACAGATATATTTCATCACGAAAAAAAAAAATGATCACCTCCGCTGATGATTGTGTATGTAACATATAAACTTTGAGAGTTTAAATTTGCTCACCCATATGTTAATACATATGGTTTAAATCTTTAAATCATTTTGATGATTAACTGTACAGCTATATATATATATATATATATAGCTGCACTAAGTAAACTGTATCCGGTGATGACCGTCACTCATCAATATTTATACGTCATATGAAATTGTTTCATATTTATGTCTATATTGCCTACAAGGGGCTAAACATAGAGGAGGTAAACAAGGACAGACAAAGGGATTAAGTCGATTACATCGACCCCAGTGCGTAACTGGTACTTAATTTATCGACCCCGAAAGGGTGAAAGACAAAGTCGACCTCGGCGGAATTTGAACTCAAAACGTAACGGCAGACGAAATACCGCTGAGCATTTCACCCGGTCTGCTAACATTTCTGCTAGCTCACCGCCTTCACTTGTTTCATATTATTTATCGGTCACCTGACAAACAACTCGGCACTGCAAGCTATGAAATCTAATGTATCCACATTATTTAGATATAAAATATCAGCTGACTACCTCTAACAGGATGCATTCTGTCGCCAGTTCGCTCTCTGGTCGGGTATCCGATATCACTTCAACTTAACTCTATCTGCAAACTCCATTACTAATGGTAAGATCTAATTATCTAATTGTCCAAAGACATCCAAAAACCGCGTAATTAGTACATATCTATTTCAGTTTATCTTTAAGACAGTTGGATTTATGGCATTTACTTTGCAGTTAATATGTTTCATGGCGACATATTCACAATACAACGTTGTTACATTACGACATGAATTAGTCACTGAACGCTCTGTCAATGATTCCATTTTGATAAATTATCTGCCAGCTTTTATCTGGCTTTATTAAACTAATTACGAGAAGACACGGCTTTACTCTGCTAATTTTTTTAACGGAAGTGTTGTGTGTGTGTATGTGTGTGTGTGTAAAGTTTGTCATCAAATTATTCTGTATGTGTATTGTCTTTGGTAGTTCGTCTTATTGTTGTTACTGTTGTTCTACAACCCCGAGTCAGTCCAAACCAATGGTCAATGATCAAAGACATTTCTGGCAGGTGTCTTTCGTCTTTCAGTCTGGCATAGTGTACCTTGGATAAAGCTACCAATCGTGTCTCTTTTCAAAATGGTTGGATACAATTTAATGGAGATTTGACTACTACTTCTAGCAGCTGGAGTGACCACGTACAGTTTTCCTCGGTGACTCATGAGTATTTCATTATAAGTGGCGGTGAGCACGGCAGAGCAAATTGTAAACTGACTTCGAAGAAAAGACATCGGATTTCCTATGCATTCTTTGTTGAAGCCATTTCAGTTCCTAAACATGGCTATTTCTTCAGCGTAGGAGCGAGGTGGCCGAGTGGTAAGACGCATGCATTCCGAACATGTGGTCTTGGTTTGAATCCCACACGGTAGCACAGTCCAATGACTGAAACGCGTTAATGCGTTTTCCAGGAACATACGAACTTCGTGACGAATCCATTTCCCTCATCTAAAAATAACTTCGGGCTCGTCAATGCGAACCATTATTTAATTCCCAAATAGCAAAGCTTGTTCCTATTTGTGTTTACGTCAGTGATTATTGGTTTACGTAGGTATTTTGAACGCAATTTGTTTGTTTCTAGAATTTATAGAACAATAACGAAGAGGAAAAGGAGGAAGAGGAATGAGGAAAATGGCGATGCTAAAGTTGTACACTGTTCTATCGGAAGTAAACAGGAATTCCAATTTTATTTACTTCGGTTGCAAACGGGATTAGATTTTCAAATCAAAAACTGACAGGTTGCGGAAAAGGTTATACAATGGATTATCGATAAAGAACAGTTTGGGAGGAAAATATTGGATTGAAAGTTTGTTTAAGAACGCTGCAGCATCGACGCTACATGTTTACATGCTTTCTGTGTTTATCGTATTTCACTGGAAAAAAAAAACGAAAGAAAACTATTTGCTGTTCATCTTTATAATTTCTATTTCAAAGTATATGTACGTATACATGTACATAAATGTAGGTATATATACACATACATACATATATACGTATATATATATATATATATATATATATATATACAATATGTATGTGTGTGTGTATATATATATAATTAATCAAAGAACATACTAAGTATGTCTACCTGCTGGAAATCACAGTCAAAACTCTTATTTAAATCGCCAAAATACTATACTGATAATATTACAGAAATCAACCGTCCGAAGGCAGACGGGCTAAGACAATATCTCCGCATACATTCAAGTATTTAGACTTAGAGCGGTTTCTGAACAGGCATATTAACCGCACCTTCCTCAGCACGCGTTAGCATGAATGAGAGACCTAACTCGTCATGTTGAAGTCTGCACCGTAACTAATTCGTTTTGCGCCAAATTATGATTATTTTCACACGTGTGAAAATAACTTCAATACGGAGAAAGTAATTCACGAGAAAATATTTGCGAAGATATCATTGATTCTATTATTATCTAGTGCAACAATTTAAAAATGATAATAACAGAATCAATAATATAGGCGATTGCAGGCCCACCAAAATGCTATTTAATGGTTGTTTTTGGGCTTGCAATCATCTATATTATTGATTCTGTTATTATCATTTTAAAATTGTTACACTAGATAATAACAGAGTTAATAATATCTTCGCAAATATTTTTTCGTGAATTATTTTTCTCGTGAATTATTTGCTCCGTATTGAAATTATTTGTCGCTTCATCGATAAGTCTAGGCATCGGCAATAAACAAACTTAACAATGTCGGAGGGCATGAAAAGGTGACTGGGGTGGGGTTAATTCTCTAACAGTCTTCTGGAACTTATAGGACCCCAGAGGTACATAAGTAAGTAGAAAGATAATGTGACCCATGCCTGCGGACGGAGCGTTTAGTGTGAAAGTGAATATAATTAACTTCGATAGAGACTTGAATGCCTGTTGGGAAGCTAGGGAAACGGTAATTATAACACAGTAGAAAGAAATCTAAACAGACCAAACTTGATAATTTTCTTTTCAGAAGAAATATCGTTGGTGACAAATTCAATCTACCTCTCATATTTTGTTGATATTATCTGGAATCTACATATTGATAATAATTTATTATTATTCATAATATTTGAAATGTGATGCATTCAATATTTAATGGCGGCAAACGAAACTAAATTACGACGGCGAATTCACACTGAAAATTAGTATTTGTAATAGGTTCATATGAAACTACTTGCATACAAATCATTGAAACTGAAACGAGGCGATTCGTCTATCTGATTTCACTGCAAATAAAATCTCATACTGTCGTTGCTGTGTTTCTTTTATAGAGTCTCGTTACCTCGTGGCTATCTTCTTCCTATTTCTTGTGTCTTTAATTATTCAATGGCTTGGGAATCATTTCCAATTCGTTATAGTAATGATTTCTCTTGGCTTATAGAGCAAGTCGAGGAAGCGTCTTTAATTGAATGTGCACCGTGTATCACTGTTACTTATTTTAACAACCTCGGTGAGAGTTACACACTAAATGCGCTCTGGCAACATTTGAACGTAGAACAACGAACACAAAACTAAATATTATAGGACATCTATAACATGTATACATTAACAGCGGGGCTTGAGGTCGTTGGGCGGTGCTACAGCAGGGAAAATTTCATTACAGGAACAGCTGAGCTACCGAGAGAGACTGAAAGAGTGATGAGTCTACTCCCTCCAACGAAGACAGGAGAGATCTGCAGTGATATTGGTATGGAAGATCTGAATGGTTTGGCACTAAATTTTGGCACCGTGTGTTATACCAGCCCCCAAACCGGACGCCACTGCACTGTTCCAAAGGTCCCGGCTATATCGTTTAGAGTGAGGACCATGT
Source organism: Octopus bimaculoides (assembly GCF_046866305.1). Classification (NCBI taxonomy): domain Eukaryota; kingdom Metazoa; phylum Mollusca; class Cephalopoda; order Octopoda; family Octopodidae; genus Octopus; species Octopus bimaculoides. The sequence continues at coordinate 65,825,600 of NC_142939.1, forward strand.
ACTGAAATAACTTTGGATTTAAGGGCCCACAGTTATTTAATACCTTACCAAAGCATCTTAGATAAAATCATGAACATCAAACTCTGACTTCGAATTTAGTAAAACACGGTGGCGCTTTTCTTTTAAAAAGCAATGAAATCAACGCTATTGCTCGACCTGTTAGTAATAACAGTCAAATCTTAAATTACCGGCTTTCAAAGGAACACAATGGGTAATGTAAATGTGAGTTACTTGAATATGAACAAAAAACGTTCATGTCTGGAACGTTTTCCATCATATACCTGATGACTATGGGTTAAACAAAAACAACAGCAGCAACAATATGAGAGATTTTACGTGTGAGCAAGTGTAAGCCTCGTGTTGAGTCACACACTTCGATTATATAAAAATGGCGGTTATTGCTGAGATTTTAGTTTTAAGTTAATATCAATAATAAACAAACTACATTGGCTCGATTTTATTGGAGAGAGAGAGAGAGAGAGAGAGAGAGAGAGAGAGAGAGAGAGAGAGAGAGAGAGAGAGAGAGAGAGAGAGGGGGTAATACCTTGGTAATCTACATATGAGAAGCAATGTATAAATAAACAAATAAATATTTGTATTTCTCTCTTTCTAAGTTTATTTTAATTTTATATTATTGCATATTACGAAATTTATAAAGTGTGATTTTAATAGGAATCGATAAAATCAAATAAACCAAAGTTTGTATAAATATGTAAGCGTTAATTGCAATTTATTAATCGAACTAATACAAATATTTTTTTCGAGATCCAGAAAATCTATTGAATATCAATTTAGATATTTAGATATTTAGATCGTGCAAGATTTCATATAAAATCATTAAAAACAAATAATTTCTTTAAAAATTACTTTATTTCTTTAAGTTGTATGCATTTGACAATACGCCTAACACACACACATACACTTACATACACACACACACGTACGCACACAGACACACGCACCGACACACATATACATTCTCACACAATACATACATGCATAAACACACACACAGACTTATACATACACGCACAATACATACATGCATAAATACAGACACACACACACACACACAAATACACACAAACAGACAGACACACACACACACACAGAGACACACAGACACACACACACACACACACACACACACGTATATTGCATATGAATATGCGTATATATATAAACACACGCAAAGAGTCTCTTACATTTTTTAAAAGACACAAGACGCCAAACATTCGTGCGTAACATTTATCGAAAGCGACTTATACAGAGTAAATTACAATACTTTGTGAAAAGTTAGATTAAAAATTAATATTGGAAAGTCATGGGAAACTTTCAACTTTCAAATAAATTGCCCGAGAGAATATACTTGAGCGAAAATTGAAATACAGACGAAATACACACGTATACATACGAGTACAAGCTCTCACCCCCCCCCCCCATATATACACATAGACACGTTCACACATAGGCATACATGTACATTAAGAAACGGCTGCTTTTATATATGCAAATATTTATATCTAACTTTCTATCAATCATAAAATGAAATATATGCATACATACTCATTGAAGTTCTGTTTTTCTTCTTAGGTCTACAGAATTTATCGATTCATCTATAGAGTATATATATATATATATATATATATATATATATATATATATATATATATATATATATATATATATATGTATATAAATTAGTGTACAATTAACCACAAAAGAGGTGAGCCTTAACAGGTCACCTTACATATTAGAAGTAGAAGGAACAGTCAAAAAGTCCAAACCACAGTTAAGAGCAATTTCGAAGGGAATGAAAAATAAAAACATTTACCATGTTTTACAGCTGGACCTTAGGTTTCGAACTTTAATTAACAAATAAAATAATTTAGAAGGCGAAGTTCTCATCAGCGGATACGCCAAAACATTAATATATAAATTAGAGACCAAATAACACGTGTCTCATCCTCATATATTATAATTTTTCAAATCCACCGCGCAAGCGCAGTTTCAGTCGGCAGCAAATAAAAAAATTCCGATTAAACTTCAGAGATTGCTAAAATAATCTCTTAAAATTAATATAGAGTAGAAAAATGATAGAAATTTTTTTCAACCAGTGGCCTATCATGTATACAAAGTCAATATGCACTAATTTTTATACGAAAAATATCTCTATTGACTTTGTATACATGCTAGGCACTGGTGGAAAAAATTTCTATAATTTTTCCTACCCTATATTAATTTTAAGAAATATA
>NC_142939.1:65835354-65845354 GCF_046866305.1 Octopus bimaculoides
AGAGAAAGAAGTGAAAACCCAAAGAATGAGTGAAAGAACCATGCGAAGTAATAAGGGACCAAAGAATTGAATAATGAAAGAAAGAATGAAATACGTGAAGAAAAAAGAACGAAAGAGCTAAAATAACAAAGAAAAATAACAAAGAGCTACAAGATTTCGTTTTTGTATTTGGTTTCCAAGATTCTTGATGTGAACTCGTGTATTGAAACTAAATTTGTTTTATGTCTCTCAAGAGGTAGCACACGCACTGGTTCCATTTCACATCTTTATTATTTAATTGTTCATTGGTTAACTATTGGTTGTCAATTGGTTGTTTGATTAATTCTTCGGATAATCAATCAGTTACATTTGTGAAAGATCTTGTGTTGCCATTTGTGACATTGTTCATGACAGGCTCCCTCTTGATGCAGAGGATGTATGTTATTGATAAACCTCTAAGAAGACTAGAATCTAGTTAAATTAAGTTGATATTTCTGTCCACGGAGAGGTTATATTCTGTAATGTAACCAAACATTTCATTTATTCTTCACAACGAAGCTAAAAATGTATGCTCATTAATAGCGGTAGACATTGCATTACACTTCAAGCCATCCTGCAAAACAATATTGCCTTATTCTTTTATTCTTTTATTCTTTCAGTCATTTGACTGCGGCCATGCTGGAGCACCGCCTTAAAAGGTTTTTTTAGTCGAAGAAATGCTGAGAACATCTGTCTTAGATTGATACAATTTTATCGATCCAGGGAGTATGAAATGCCTTCGCAGGATTTGAACTCAGAGCGCAGAGGACCGGAGCAATGACAGAGAAGCATTATACCCGACGCTCTAACAATTCTTCTTCTTCTTCTTCTTCTTCTTATTATTATTATATTTATTCAGGTCACTGTCTAGAATCGAACTCGGAATCTTGGAGTTAGTAGCCCGCGCTCTTAACCACTACGCCATATGCCCGTGGGCATATAATAATAACATCGAAAAATACCTTAGGAATGAGAATCCAGGTTCGAAATTTCCCCAAGACACCTGATGAAGGCTGGAGGGTATATCAGCCGAAATGTTGTGTTAACAACAAACAAGATGAGGACAAATATCCGTCGAATGTAAATAACGTAAATAATGTAAATAATGTACATAATTTCTCATCTCTTAAATATAGAACTGTATCAAATATGTTGTTTAGTGGTCGCTCATTTTTGATTTCACGGGTGTATGATCAAATGAATTGTTCGTATGATCAATTGGATTGTGCGTATGATGAAACGGGTTCTACGAATCCAGATCAATTCTTATTTCATGATCAAAGCAGTTTTAGCCTCAGGTCAGTCCTAATCGATGGAGAATTGAGATCAAATGAGTTATTTAACCACAGGTGAGCCTTCACCTGCAAAAATGTGATGAAATATGTTACGTTAACCCTAAGTCAATCCCGATGGAATAAATTTACGGTGAAAAGAGTTGCCGCCGTTACCGTCCGCACATTTTATGGCGAGGTGAGGGTAATTTTAGGATGAATGGGCGGCTATTTCTAATATTTTGAACGATTCCGTACAGTTTCCCATTATTGCTTTGTACAACTGAGGTTTCTGTTTTATTTTTAAGTGAATTTGTGGAAGGTTTCAGAACTCTTAGGTGCTAGCAGTATGTGCAGTGGTGGTGGTGATGGTGGTGATGGAGGGGGTGGGTAGTCATGTTGATGATTGAGAGTAGTTGTAATGATAATGGTGAGAGGGGTGTTGCCGGGGGTTATATTGAAGGTGATGATGATGGTTGCGACGGTGGTACTGGCGGCGTGGAATTTCTGCTGGTGGTAATGGTGATGGTGGTGATGTGGGTGGTGGTGGTGACGGTATTTATAATGGTGCCGATGTCAGTTTAATCGGTGATAATGGTAACGGCACCTTTGGGGTTGATTGGGGCGGTGGTATGAGTGGATAATGTGGTGGGGGTGGTGGTGGTGGTGGCTATGACATTGGTGGTGCCGATGGTTATGACAGATGTGATGATGGCAGTGAAGGCAGAATAGCATTATTATTATTATTATTATTATTATTATTATTATTATTATTATTATTATTATTATTATTATTATTATTATTATTATTATTCAGTAGTTTTATTTTTATAACATGCTTTCACTTCACTACCGAGCGCAGCTCTGTGCGCCTTGGGTATGTGCTGTGGTTTGCTGTGGTGCTCTTATGTTTACTGTATTGAAAGTGTTTTGCGTAGAATGTGTGCAGTACCCAGTAGTGCAATTTTCTGTATGTTATATATATTTGTAAGTCCTGGTATTTTTGTTATGTATTTGTCTGAATATTTTTTTATTATACCTAAGGCACCTACTATGATAGGAATTGTTTCTGTTTTTAGATTCCACATTCGAGTTATCTCTATTTCCAGGTCTTTGTATTTTGAAAGTTTTTCCATTTCTTTCAGAGAAACGTTGTCATCTGCTGGTATTGATACATCAATTATTATTATTATTATTATTAGTATTATTATTAGTAGTAGTATTGGAGGTGGTGGTGGTGTTCTGTCTGTAGAAAACTACATGAAGCTGTGTGGAGAGAAATCATTGCCGTGAAACAGCTGAAGAGGAGAAACAGATTTAATATGGAGTGACAACATCTTCATAATTCCGGCAGAAGTTCGTGAAAATGATTTTGATAGGTTTTGATACCCTATTAGAGGTAAAGTAAATATGGCGGAGTAGATGGACACTTCTGGAGAAGCATACGGGGGAGTGTGTGCTTACTAGGATATCTCTCTCTCTCTCTCTCTCTATCTATCCGTTTGAAAGCGCTTTTATACAGAGGACATAGCTACTTGAGTGAGTAAATATCTAATTTTCCCTGTATCTCTCCCCACCCCACTTATCTCCCTTTGACGGTATCTCGCACACACTGACCGCTACACACACAGACACACTTCCACTTATTCTTTCTATCTCTCCTCTTTATTTCTCTCTCTCTCTCTCAGTGGATCCCTCCACATCAACTGTCTGTGAGTCTCTATGACAGACAAGAGGATTATTAAGCAAAAACTGTTGTGATGACGTCATAAGACCGTATGACTTCACATCAAAATTCTGCTCTATCGACATTGTCCTCATGTTGCATTCTCTGACAATCCTCAGCTTTCTCTTTATTTCAAACCGAATCAACTTTATACGTTTGAACCGACGTGGCCATCTTGGTGACCACAGAAGACATAACGGACAATGGTGGATTTCATTTTGAAAGCTATCCCAAGCAATATACCAGTTCTGTCATTCTAAATATTACGAATATTATTTCTTTATTGCCCACAAGGGGCTAAACATAGAGGGGACAAACAAGGTCATACAAAGGGATTACGTCAATTACATCGACCCTCAATGCGTAACTGGTACTTATTTAATCGACCCCTCTTCTCTGAGTTAAGAGTGCCCAGCTGTTTTGGGGCTGTGTAGGAGATAATCAGGAAGAAGGTGTTTCTTGAAGAGCTCACTGTATGTATATATGTATGTATGTATGTATGTATGTATGTATGTATGTATGTATGTATGTATGAGTGTATGAGAGAGAGTGTGTGTGAGTTTGATGTATAAAATTATTTGGAATGAATATTAAATTGTTTAGGTTTTTGAATCTGTGAGTCCGAGATTTGAAGTTGATATTATTTGTTATCATGTCTTGTAGGGGACTTTCTTAGACGACAGTTTCTGCAAAGAATATAAATGATTTTTTCCGTAAATATTTATTCTTGGGAGACGGATAGCTTGTAAAAAACTAGTGGAGGTAATTCCAAGTCTTAAACGTGCCCGTAACGACCATCATACTATTGAACTGAACTCCGTTACAAGTCCTCGGAAAAGCCACTACACTCCTTCCAAACTGATAATATTTACTAACGAAACCATATCTATGAACTCGTCTGCAATGTCAAGACGTCTCCTTTGCCCCGGCGGCATATTAACTTAAGAAACTTTAAACTTTATCGATAAATATAATATTAACAACACATACTACACTATTCTCTCTGGAGTCTGATTTTTTTTACTCATATATTTTCTTAATATTCATGACAGTTTACACACACACACACACACACACACACACACACACACACACACACACACACACACACACACACACACACACACACACACACACACACACACACACACACACACACACATATACACACACATATATATGCACATAAATATATATACAGACAAATATACATATGCATATATATATATATATATATATATACACATCTATATACAAATATATATATATATAGTAATGAGTGAAAAATATTAAGAAATTAATTGAATTTCTCTCAACTGATTTTTCAAATTTGGTAATTAATGATTTCCTAACAGAAAACATAGAAATATATATTATTAATTAACTGAGGAGAGTTTTAGGAGTGTCCAATAATTTTTTTTTCCTATTGTCAATTATTTGGAAATTTTGGTTTTACATTTCGGCTTCCATAAACGCTTTTGTATTACTTCCTCTGAAATATATATATATATATATATATATATATATATATATGTGTGTGTGTGTGTGTGTGTGTGTGTGTGTGTATATATATATATATGTATATATATATGTGTATATGTATATGTATATGTGAATATGCATATGCATATACAAGCAGGAATACATGCACACATGTATATTCAGTTATATATATATGATTACTTGTATATATATCTATATGTATCCATATATGCAAACACACACGCATATATTAATACACTTATATATGTATAGTAAGATACACACACGCGTATATATACGTATATATACATACTTACATACATACGTACATACATATATATATATATGTTTGTATATATATATATATATATATATATATTTGTATATATATATATATATATATATATATATATATATATATATACATTAACACATATATATGTACATACATATATATGTGTTTATGTATATATATATATATATATATATATATATATATATATATATAGATGTACACATACATACATACACACATACATACATTATATATATATGTATATATATGTACATATATATATGTGTGTGTATATATATATGTAAATATATATATATATATATATATATATATATATATATATATATATATATATATATATATATATATATATATATATATATATATATATATATATATATATATATATATATCGAACCGCCGTGAAAGAGAATTTATTGCTGGCATTCCCACCTACTAAATCCACAGGTCCCATAAAAGTCCTATTTGCTTAACTCTGCAATTTATCATGTCATTTATTTGTTATTTCATAATTTAAGACAGCCGACATATTCTGACCTGTGGATGACCAGCAACGCATCAGTCTGGAAACTGATAACATGCAATACAAAACACTAGAAAAATGCCGACACAACGAAGAAATCTCAGTTCTTCTGCCCTGTTTGATTGAAATATCAAACAACTATCCCTTAAGTCAAAACCTACAGCTTTTTTAAAACCCCACCTCTCCTCCAAAACTAGGTTGATTACTTTAGATTCTCAGTCCCTGAACATTTGCCCATAAACAAATATAGGGAATTGATCACGTATAAAATATTTTGGTTTTATATCTCTGCTCAATGACGACTATTTTCAGACGTGAAGCATATTTCTAGCAGCCATTAACGCTGTTCGACAAGTGTTATTACTGACTGAATAGATTTTAGTGAATTTTAGGAGAAACGTTTGATTGGTTATTTTTGGAATTTTGGTTGAATTTCTTTGGTAGGAACAACCAAATGAATTGCATTGTAGTCAAGGAAATTGAATCATTGTAAGAACTGCAAACATGAGAGTTACATATTAAGTAAATGGCCAATTGTGATTCTCAATCAATTTAGTAGAGGAAACACGAAAATAAAAAGATTTCTCTCTCTCTCTCTCTCTCTCTCTCTCTCTCTCTCTATCTCTCTACCTATCTGTCTGTCTGTCTGTCTGTCTGTCTGTCTGTCTGTCTGTCTGTCTGTCTGTCTGTCTGTCTGCCTGTCTGCCTGCCTGTCTGTCTGTCTGTCTGTCTGCCTGCCTGCCTACCTACCTACCTACCTACCTACCTACCTACCTACCTACCTATCTACCTACCTACCTATCTACTTATGTATGTATGTATGTATGTATGTATGTATGTATCTATCTATCTATCAATCTTGTTTCTTTACTGCCCACAAGGGGCTAAACATAGAGGGGACAAACAAGGACAGAGAAAGGGATTAAGTCGATTACATCGACCCCAGTGCGTAACTGGTACTTAATTTATCGACCCCGAAAATATATATATTACTTTAGCACAAGCGGTGCTGGCCAGCACTTTCCTTCGTTTTGGTGACTTCTATTAATGTTGCCTTTAAGTTCTAATTGCTAATAAACCACCTTTTTAATTTGTTGTTTACACCTTCAGCCTTTTGAAAATCAGCATATGATTTTAACGGAGTTTCTTATATGATTGACAAGGTAAGTTGAGTTTAATCCTAGGGTCTAAGAGCCGCGGATGACGATTAAGGTGTTCTACACCAAAATTCGAAATTGCAATATGGGTATGTACGCTAGGGACTTACCTCCCTTTGTCTATCATTAACTATAGTGCTTTTGTAGCTCTAGAGTTAATTTAACTCTTATTTTAGCATAAACAGTCCAGGCTTTTGTGACCTGTAATAGTTTTGCCTATATATATATATATATATATATATATATATATATATATATATATATATATATATTTATATATATATATATACATACATATATATATATATATATATATATATATATATATATATATATATATATATATATATATACATATATATATATACTAGCAGCTAAGCCCAGTTTCACCCGGTCGGTTTGGATGATGTGGCTGTAAAACCTGTTCTGTGCAAGCATTCGACTTGCTTGGGCACGCTTACATATACATATACATACATACATATATATATATATATATATATATATATATATATATATATATATATATATATATATATATATATATATATATATAAATGTTTGTTTTCATCTCAAGTTAACGAATAAATTAACATTAAGTTGAAGATTTACTGAACGCCTTTTCTCAAACTTTAACAAGAAAGGTTATAGTGACTTCGAAATTTCGGCCATGCTAGCCTTCTTCCATATATATATGTCCATTCCACTTGAATAATTCACGTTTTTGTCCTAATTTTGATCTTACTTTCAATTTCATACCGTTTAATCCCACCGATTGATATTCGATCACTTTTATGTCTAATGTCGCGTATAATCGATCTCTTCTGCTTGAGGTAATGCGTATTACTTCTCTCTTTAAATACAAACACAACATAAACTAAATTAGAAAGCAAACATTTATGACAACGGGAATGCTACAGCTGTTGTGAGAAGGAATGGAAGACAGAACCTTTCAGACCGACGGTTACTCACAGTCACAAGCGCACACACCCATATCGTGGCACTCCGTCGGTTACGACGCCGAGGGTTCCAGCTGATCCAATTAACGGAACAGCCTGCTCGTGAAATTAACGTGCAAGTGGCTGAGCACTCCACAGACATGTGTACCCTTAGCGCAGTTCTCGGGAAGATTCAGCGTGATACAGAGGGTGACAAGGCTGGCCCTTTTGAAATACAGGTAGAACAGAAAAATTTCCGGATCGTGTATCTAGTAATTCGCAAGACCACGTGGAAGCGCGCGTGAGTTGCGCGCGCGTGGATTTCTGTGTATGTGTGTGTGTATGTATGTGTGTATGTGTATATATATATGTGTGTGCGTGTATATGTGTGTATATGTGTATGTGTATATATATATGTATATATGTGTGTGTATCTGTGTGTGTGTGTGTGTGTGTGTGTGTGTGTGTGTGTGTGTGTGTGTGTGTGCGCGTGTGTGTGCGAGTGTGTGTGTCATTTCACCGAAGGAAAATCGAAATCTATTTCAGAGATAATAACAGACATATATTTCTCAATAACAGAATTCCCGAAAGCTTAAAGATGGGCTTCAAGTAGTTATATATCCATAATAGCATAATCTAAAATAATCTTCAGTAAACCGCATCATCAACACAAGCACTCGCTCACACACACATCATATTGCTGCAAGGCTTCCTTCTTCCTTGATTATGACATTTCCAGATGTTATTGTGTAAAAACGCCAACGAAGATTTACAGAACTCGTTATGTCTTCGATTCCACCTCTGTTTCTTTCCAGAAGGAAACTGTCACGACCTCATAAATATATTTGAAATTTAACATGGGAACATTATTAACAGGTATACAGCATTCTCAAATTTAGTAGTATATATGTTATATAGTACTAATTAATAATGAAGGCTTCTACTTGTACCTTTCCTTATTAATTAATAATTTTGCCTTTATGGTTCTTTTACGCATGCTATCCACTGATATTATTGTAAATTACTAACAATAATATCCTTGTACATTTTTATATAATTGTTATATCGTATTACATATGTTATATATGTTGATACACAAACCAGGTAGAAAACGTTATATATATATATAACGTTATATATATATATATATATATATATATATATATATATATATATATATATATATATATATGTTTATTTTTGAACCATAAAGAATTTGTACCAGATTTTTGCAGAGTTTTGAACTTTTATTTGAAGCCCAAATACATCAATAAATTAACATTGATATTTTTTTCATAATTGTTATAATGATCTGAAATGGAACTGTCAAAGTGCGATATCCGAGCAATTTTGTTATTCAACTTCAAAACAAGGATGTAAAGCAGTTGAAACTGCTCACGATATCAATGGAACGTTTGGTGAGGAAATGACCAGTGAGTGGTCAGCTCGAAAATGGTTTAAACGATTTTGCAGTGGAGACCTGAGCCTTGATGATCGTCATCTGTCATCGATGACGGTCAATTAAAGACCGTCATTGAGAAAGATCCACGTAAAGCCACCCCAGAACTGGCAAAGAAACATCAAGTTAGCTAGAAAACTGCCTGCAATCATTTGCATGCGATCGGAAAATCGTAGAATCGGTAACCGACGCAGAGCTGGGCCGCCTACTCACTCAATATCATTCTTTATATTAATAAATAAACCGTTCCGTGTGCTAAGTTCGATGCCAGCAGTCTTAATCTAGTGAACCAAATCATTAAAAATATAAGCGATAGAATAAGTACTAGGCTTACAAAGAATAAGTCCTGGGGTCGATTTCTTTGACTAAAATCTTTTAATATGTCTAGAATTTTTCGGTGTTTGTTAGAGATACTTTATTCTATTGGATGAAGTGTTTGCGTTTTACCAAGCGACTCAATTCCACACGATTTTGCTGATATAATTTGTGTTTAAACTTCTCTTTTACTTCCAGTCTATTTTTTTATAGACATTATTAAACTTTTTTCTTATTCAGCTCTACTTCCTTCCCTTCATTTCCATTTTACTAAAAACAGGGATTCCTTACCCCCACCAGTTTATTAATTTACTTATTTTCTGGTTGCTATTCTGAAGGGTTGGTGAGTGAGATTCGGCTTTGGATGTAATTCTCTCTGAATCAAGTTCCGCTTCCCCCCAATCAATCAAGTTCCCCAATCAATCAAGTTCCGCTCCCCCCCCCCCCAATACTGCCACAGTCACTAAACAGATCTGATCATTCAGTTTATTGATATTCGATCAGTTCTTTTTTTAGTTCTTTCAAGCCTCCATTACATTTATTCATTCTTACGCAGAGTTGAACATTTACTTTCCATTATTGTTGCTGTTATTTTTGTTGCAGTTGTTTGTCGTTGATAATGTTGTTGTTTACATAATTTGTTTTGCTTTCTTTACTTTCTCCCTCGGAGCTTCCAAATGTTTCTAACCCGAGAAACACCTTTCCACCACCACGTTTTCATCGTTTATTCTGTGACAAACGATGTGTTGTCTTGAATACATATCAGATGACATTTTAACACATATCCAAAACGTC
>NC_142939.1:65852854-65855354 GCF_046866305.1 Octopus bimaculoides
CTGAAAATGTCTTGACACGTTAATGGACTTGAGATCACCATTATTGCAAACTATCATAAAGGGGGTAATAAAGAAACATGGAAATATTACAAGAACAATGTTAGAATTGATCGTAGATATGTCTTCAATGTAAAACACACACACAAACACACACACACACACACACACACACACATATATATACGTATACATACACAGATATACACATATGTATATGTGTGGGTGTATATGTATACATATATGTATATATATGTATATATGTATATATGTATATATATGTATATATATGTATATATATGTATATATGTATATATGTATATATATATATTATATATATATATATATATATATATATATATATATATATATATATATATATATATATATATATATATATATATATATATATATATATATATATATATATATATGTATATATATATATGTATATATTTATACATATGTATGTTTATACACACACAGACATATATATACACACAGTTTCATTATTCACGTAATATATAATTTCGGCATATACTCACACACACATACACACACAGACACACACTTATAGGTTTACACCCATACATATAGGTGTATATGTGTATATAAATATCTATGTCTGTATGTCTAGTACGTGCACAAAGTAATAACTATGCTAATATCCCTCTTAGAATGTACGTCATACTTTAACAAATAACGCATTAATTCGCCACCAAATTTCCCTTGAGCGCTTCCATAGATGTCTCTTCTAACATTAATCTCTCTCTCTCTTCCTCTACTTCTCTCACTTATCTGTCATTTATTATATAACATCTAACCTATAATACACCACTATGACAATTAATCATTCATTTTATCTATTGAACAACCATAGTAATATATATTTTACATCTAACATCTAATTCTTACATTAGATAAACAAAGAAAGTTACTTTAGTGTCACTCTACACGTTTTATCAACTTTTACACTTATTTGACCTTTGTCGCGAAATCTCTATTCAAAAATATAAAACCTATTAATCTATAAATGTATGGATGTTGCAAGAATCTACTCGATAAAAGTCGAAATATTAATATAAATGGAAGTACACTAATATTTATCACTATGGAAGGTGGTGAGCTGGCAGAGTGGTTAGCACGCCGGGCGAAACGATTAGCGGTATTTCGTCTGCTGCTACGTTCTGAGTTCAAATTCCGCCGAGGTCGACATTGCCTTTCATTCTTTCGGGGTCGATAAATTAAGTACCACTTGCGTACTAGGGTCGATCTAATCAACTGGACCCCTCCCCCAAAATTTCGGGCCTTGTGCCTAGAGTAGAAAAGAATCGTTGGCACGCTGGGATAAGATGCTTAGTGGTATTTCGTCCGTCTTTACATTCTCAGATCAAATTCCACTGGGGTCGATTTGCCTTTCATCATTTCGGGGTCGATAAAATAAATACCAACTGGACCCTGGAGTCGACGTAATCATCTATTCCTCCTATATATATATATGTATATATATATGCACATATATAGGTATATATATATATGCACATATATATGTATATATATGCACATATATATATGTATATATATATATATATATATATATATACATATACATACATATATATGTGTGTGTGTGTGTTTGTGTATGTGTGCGAGTGCGTGAGTGCATCTCAACCGGTGCTAATTTGTTTACGTCCTTGTAATACAGCAGTTTGAAAAAAAATGATTAAGAAACTTATAGAAAAAAAACCCCCTCCATAAATACTGGCGGCGATAGTGGTGCCACAGCATGGCCGTAGCTGCAACACAACGACTGAAACAAGAAAGAGATTAAAAGAACAAAAGAAAATTTATACTCTCGAACCAATATGTTCTTTAATGTGTTACCGTTGGCTAAAATTGAAACTCTCGTGTTAATGGACTTAAAAGCAAAATGAAGTGAAAATCTGGCGGAGAAATCTAGCAGAGAATTATATAGATATGATAATATTGGGTCTTATCAATCAAAGAGAGTGTAATCAGTAGTGAATGGAAGGTCATAGATCAGGAAATATAGTCAGGGAAGTTGGACAGATGGAATAATTTGGAGAAAGAAAAGAAACAGTATTTAGTCGGCCATTAAAGAAAAGCGTCAGAGAATGGACGAGACATAAAAGTAAATTTAAAACATCTTCAAAGGCTTTGCGCCATCGACATAACAATTTGTGTGTTGTGTTGTGTGTGTGTGTAGTGTGTTGCGTCTTGTGTGCGTGCATAAGTGTATGCATGCGTATATGTGTGTATGTGTGTGCGCGATCGTGTATTTACATATATCCCTATACTTGTATATATTTATGCGTATGCGAGTGTGTGTGTATATATATATATATATATATATATATATATATATATATATATATGTATACACATACACACTTGCAAATACGCATGTTTATCATTTCTTATCTGTCTACACTCATACACGCACATATACAAATATACATACACACACATACACACATATACA
>NC_142939.1:65857854-65865354 GCF_046866305.1 Octopus bimaculoides
AGAGAGAGAGAGAGAGAGAGCATCATTTTAAGCCTTTAGCAAGATGAATGTTAACGCTGTCTTTAGAGTGTTATATCTTTTAAGTGGTCTTACAGTTAATGGTTCAAGGAGAATTTGGGGTATAAAAGTCAATCAGACTTCTAAAGGAACGTCTTAAATCAAAGAATCCGTATTTGACGTATTTCAAAAAGACTGACATAAACCAGAGTGTTCTTCATTGAAAAGAAGAAAGCAATCTTGTGGACCGTGTTATTTTATTTAGTTATTGAACTGTGACCAGGATGTTGCATCGTCTGCAGTTTATTTTCTCTTTTTCTCGATTGATGATGTCATCGTGTTTCTTAACGACCGGTGATTTACTTTTATAGATTTGAAAAAAAAAAAATAATAATAGAGAAGACCCACGATTTGAACTTAAAACGTTAAGAGAGCTTAGCCGAGTGCTACAGGATATTTGTCTGATACTGCACATATTCTGGTATTCAGGAGTCGTATGATTAAAATCTAACAAGGGGTTTAATAAGGTGCGTGAACGAGTGTGACCAAGTGGTTAATGTGCTGGAGTTTCGATCGCAAGACCATGCTTTCGAACCCAAGACCGGTAAATGAGTTATGCTCCTGAGCAAAGCACTTCATTTCATGTTGCTTCAGTCATCTCAACTGTGAATGATTTACCCTGCGATGGGCTAGCGCCCTGTTGAACGATTCTAGTCCATCGAAGGGTAATTAATATTATTTTCAGCAAGGTCTATTGATAGAATGAAAAGAAAAAATAAATTGAAAGCAATAATATGAGCTGGAGTGGAAATCGATGCAGTAGACCGTACGATGTGAACAGCCCCAGAAGATTATCAACGTGGAGGAGGTGATTCGATGCTGGGGTTTCACGTCTTTCTTTAAGGTTCCCAGTATATTAAAAAGGGTATATTTAATGTCATTTCTACTAAAGACACAAGATTTAAAATTTTGGAGGAGGGTGCTATCGATTTCATCCACCCCAAGGCTTTACTGGAACTTAATATACCGTTTTCAAAAGGATGAAGGGTAATGGTGACCCCGGTGGAATTCGAACTCAGAATGTAAGGACAGACGACATACTGTTAAGCATTTTGCTCGACATGTTAACGATACTGCCAGCTCGCTTCCTTAAGCGTATATTTAATATCATTTAGCTTTTATCAGTGTCGTTTTTGTTCTACGAGGAAGTGTGAAAGTAAATGGGGAGGTTATTGCATAATTGTGATCGTGCCAAGGCGCTCATTTACAAGGTGTTAGTCGACTGATGGATGCTATAGGATAAAATATTCTTGATCAAATCTGCACTTAATGGGAAACAACAAAAGATACGAAGTTGAGAAGCCACATCGTTGGGAACGAACTTCATTAACAATACAGCCTTGCCTATGTCATGTGTAAGAGTGATTTTCCACGAAAACAGACGACATTGCTTGTGCAGAAGCTAGCTAGATTCGTTAAAACCGCCACTGAAACGTAATGCACGCACACGCACACACACATACACACACAGAAATCTATGTATATTGTATATTGACATTGAGTTTCTCTTTGGTGAAGTTTATGTGATGGTAAAAGACAACAAAGTCACGTGAAAGATAATTAAATGCTTTAAGACCGTCATATGGACTTTGAAGAGGTATTTAATTAAAAACATGCCGTACAATAATGTATCTTCAAGGTTCCAATAAACCTGCATAAAGAACTGACCGCTGATATCGTCATTTTGTGGCAGACAGCTGCTCTCTCCCTCCCTCCCTCCCTCCTCTCACCTCTCACTCTCTCTCATATATATACATATATATATATATATATATATATATATATATATATATATATATATATATATATATATATATATATATATATATATATATTTAGACCTACACTCCCCTTATGTACATATGTATATATATATATATATATGTACAGAGAATATATATATATCTCTGTATCCATATACATGCGTATATGTATATGTCTGTTGTGTGTGCATGCGAGAGTGCGTGCGCGCGTTTGCGCGCGCGTGTTCATGTGTGTCCGTATCTGTGTATTTGTATGCGTGTGTATGTGTGTGTGTGAGTGTGTGCGTTCGTGTGTGCGTGTGTGTAACAGAAGCGACCATAATTTGACAGAAATCAAAGCTATATAAATAACTGCAATATCGATTTATTATTTTCGCATCAATTAACTTCTTATGAAGAATATTTGATTTTTCCCTCACATTTACCGTTTTTGTTTCTTTTTACAATTTCATATTTTCGAATCTGTATTCTGAATTGATCGTATTTTTAACTGAATTCTTGTTTCAGTCATTAACCAGTCTTTTATTTTCCAGGATTGTTTTTGGAAATATGAAAAGGAAGTGTTTTCTAAGAGAAAAAATAATACAAAAGTATATATTTGTCTGAATTATAACCTAAAAAAAAAAATGTTTCCTTGGTTGTAATTTTTGTCGCAAACGAATCTGGTATTTAAAAAAAATATTTGTCCTGCTAAATAACTTTTAGAATTTATTTTTTATTAAGGAAGAACCCGCCTACGCCAAGCAAGAACCCGCACGCACGCGCGCGCACACCCACACCCACACCCACACTCACATACACCCCCCCCACACACATAGAGGCACAAATACACTTGCACCAATATCCACGTATTTCTATTGTGTTAGAAAAGAAACAATCGCAAAAACGCCATGGAAGAGTTCAAGGTTTCTGATTGGAATTTCTTAGACAGAAATGTTGTGTAGGCACGTCCAGTGGTCTGTCCATGTTTCGAGATGGAATCTTTAATACGCCGCTTAGCTTATTAGCAGCAATTCGTGTTGTGTCCTTTGCAGATTCGTCACAATTGCAAGAATTTTGAAAACACTCACAAGAATTCACGATATTTGGGATAGATTACCTGAAAAAGGGGCCAACAATCATCAGTTGTTGGTTGAGGAATATGGAACACTAGCGATTGTTGCATGCAAGTAAGTTAGAAAATCCGACTCCAAATTGAACTATAGGAAAAATGTACCAAAAATAAACAAATGTGGAATCTAAAATAAGATTTGTTTTCTATTATTTTCTGAGGAAAACAGTTACTTTTTTTAAATAGTGTACTTATTTAGCCAATTACCATAAATGAATAATCTAACTAATTAGTACCTTTTTATAATACCTATTGGAGTTCCTGGCGGGAAGATACAAAATATTCTCAGTTCTCTAAAACGAATACAGTTTGGAAAAAAGAAAATGGTTCCATAGAATACACTTCTTCCTCGAAAGCATGTGGTGACTCGGTACAACTTTTCAGCAAAATGGTGCGCAATTGAAATTGTAGAAATTCACTAGATTGAATCTCTCTCCTCTCTCTCTACCTCCTCTCTCTCTCTCCCTCTCTCACTCTCTGTCTTATTTATGAAACACCGAATATAGTAAGATATATTTTAGAGAAACCAAATTTTCAGATAAAACTAGGGAACGATTCTGGTAATGTCAGAACATCGCATTGAAATAATAATCCGAAATTAAATGTCGAATTTGTAGCCAGTGAATCTAATTTACTTTCCTATTCGTTCGAAATCATATTTCTGAACAAATATCTTCCAATACATTTTGATGTACCTTTGCTAACAATGTAACATCTAAATTCAATTTTATTTAGATGAAGGGGTCTAATGAATTAGATCAAAGGCAAGAGGAAAGACCGCGCTACGAAGCTTTTGAACAAACTCAAACATCCCCTCCAACCATTCATGCTTTGGTTTTTCTCAGACGAGAAAAAAATTCTGCCAATTGTCTATCCATTTGTAGGCCAACCCACTGAAAGTGAAATTAATAATGTGCTAAATCTGGTGACGAGGAAGTGAAAACTGTAGTGAAGAAGTGGCTCAAAGAACAGTCAAGAGAATTTTACGGGGCAAGGATACATGTTCTCATTTTAAAGGTAGAACATTGCTAGTGAGAGAAACGATGACTATGTTGAGGAGTAGGGATGTAATCCACAGAGGATCAGCTTCATTTTGATGTATGATACATGTTCCTGTGTTGGTAATTATACCTGTCCTAAACAAAATGGCATTACTTTGTGACTCACCCTCATATATACGTATGTGTGTGTGTGCGTGTGTCTGTATGTATGTGTGTGTGAGTGTTTGTCTGTTTATGAAAGTGTGAGTGTAATACTCTCCATTGCTCGATTATTACCATGTCTGTATGCATTTGTTTGCCATTACACCAATATTGATGTCTCTTAATGTGTAAGATATTTATATCATAACGAACGTATATCCATATGCACGTGTCTGTGTATATATTTATCTTTGTGTATAGTTTAGCAGAGTAAAACAATATATACAACTTTATGTCTACCAATACAAATATCCTGATAATAATAACAAGTCTACTTAAAGACTTTTAGAATGTAATTTGCTTACGTCATTTGTTTTTCTTTCGATAAGACGTTTCTGTCTCTTTATCCATCTATCTCGCTCTCTGTCTCTTTATTATTTTTATACTTATCCATGTATAGCAATCTTTAACTGAGAACTCATCTCTGTTCATTTGTATTGAGGTCTCGAATATTTTCTAAATATATTTACAAATATGCATACATTCAGGCGTACACACACACACACTTACCCACCCCAGATTATATTCAAAAGCAGAATTCAGGTTGGTTCAACAATTTAGAATAATAATGCAACGTATTCTCAGCTTATGTTGTATTATTATTCTAAATCATTGAACCTACCTGAGCTGTCATTTTAAATATATATATATATATATATATAAAACGTCTCAGGTTGTGCACCGGAGCACTTCACAGTGTTGTCTATATAATAAATAAAACTATTATATATATATATATATATATATATATATATATATATATATATATATATATATATATATATATATATATATATATATATATATATATCTGTATATATGTGTATGTATATATGCATGTGTATGTATATATATAATGTATGTTTGCATATATATATATATATATATATATATATATACATTTCCTTGAAAGAGATTCATGACATTTGTTTCTAAAGGGTTTTTTCTATAATTAATAATCTTATTTGAAGAGAATCTCGCCCCCCTCGCCCACTTACACGCGCAAACACTCTCACACGTATACATAACAGTGTATATATATATATACATACATATAAATTTCACATTGTCAATCTCTGAAATAGGTACATACATACATGCATACATACATACATACATACATACATGAAGACGTACGTCCATACTTCACGATCAACATACAAAGCTAAACGCACACCTACGTATGTACAGATGTTATATTAAAGGAAAAAACATCTTTACTCACCACGAAACATAAACCGTGCTGTAATGGGAAGTGGGTGCGTAACGACAGAGTAATTGAACAGTTAAAGGTACTACACATACACACACTCTCGCACACACATACACACAAATATATAACTAAATAAATACATACATGCATGAATATATACGTATATACATTCATACGTGCATGCATACATATACATATACTCACACACACACACGTATATATATATATATATATATGACAGTTAAACTGTGAAGTGTGATACACAGTTCTATATTTACCGATATATTTCCGGCCAAATCAATCTGCAATGATTCTATCATTGACTGCAATAAAAAGCATAAGCAGCCGACATGATTGACGTCACTGCTATTCAGCTCAGCGCGCGCGCGTTCCTGTATATGTGCGCATGAATATGTGTGTATACATACGTAAACGTTTACATATACTTATATATGCTAAATTTATTATACACACACCACACAGACATACACACCTGTATATAATGAATAATGATACATGTATATATTCTTCGCATAATTTTTCTTTGATAGATGTACAAGTAGGAGCAGAGCCCCATAATGTTTGCACTCACTTCAAGACTGCTGAGTGTTTCCGTTTAAACTGCAGGAAAGATAAAAGCAGGGAATATGATTCCTGCGAGTCGATTCTCAGGAGAGGAATATCTGAACGTAGTGGTTTAGTGAGGGTTAGTGGAATCGTAGTTGTACATAAAAACGGGGATGAGTGGAGAGGGACACGGTTTGGTGTTGCTTGAGTCGTGGGGTCATGTGTCCAGCCCTCCAGCAGGAACATAGCCCATTATAACGTTGATAGAAAAGATGACGCAAGCTTTGAGGCAAGAGACTTAAGCGTATCTCAGCGTGATTTTACGATAACCAGTGGAGGGGTGGTCTGTTTTGGTTGCGGTGTAGGATATTTCTGTATATGTTGCAGCAGCCCTTTCTCGGACAGCGCTGCAATCTTCCATTGATGACTTCGCTGGGTTTTCTAAAGGTGAAACAATTATTGGAGGGTTAAATATTTTCTGATCCCGAAGAGAAAGAACAGTCTGGAATACAATCTTGGCTTTGTTAAGCAATGACTTATAGCTGGAGCGATCATGAAGGCCCCTTTAGTGTTACTCATGAATCAGTCGAGTGTGTTAGTATGATGCTTTTTGCAATGACTAGTTCTTGTGTTCCTTTTTACCAATGAAGGGTGCAAGATCTTTCATTCTTCCGAGGTCGTTATTTTAAAGAGCCGAATCATTGTGAAAACACGTCCTCTCTTAAATCCACACTAGACCGTTCCCACTCACAACAACTGCACAATTTTGTCCATATTAAAGAAGGAACACATCTGTTTATTAGACCCTTCGACACTTAAAACCGCAATTGAAAGATTGCAGACGAGATGACCTTCAGCGCCTCATTCATTCGTCGTAAATAATGTTTTGGGGTTGCTTCGTTCTTTTTGTTAGCACAATTACTGGTATGCATTCACAAGAATATTTATTTTCATTTGTGTTATAAGCTGCATTCACAGACGGAAAACAGCAAATTATGTATTAGATTTGAATTTTAAGATTTCCATTTATGGAATACAACGAACTTTTGAATATCTTTCGAATTATAGTTAAAAGTTTGAGTGAAATTTGGATAGTAATTTAATTGTCCATGTTGTTGTCTCTTAATATTGTAGTATTATATTCTTCGAGAAGTGTCACATGGTGCATATACAATATCTCTGTCTGTTCTGAATTCTTTATAAGTTATAAATTAGCGATTAACATTGTTATGTTCAGCTTCCACCAAAAACCGACGTAGAATTTACTGTTCAGAGATAATAAAATAACGTGCATAGGTGGGTGTGTTGTAAGAAGCTTACATCCCAGCCACATGGTTCCAGGTTCAGTCCCACTGCGAGGCAACTTGGGAAAGTGTCTCCCATAGCCTCGCACTGACCAAAGCCTTGTGATTGGATTCGGGAGAAGGAATATATATATATATATATATACAAATATTCTATAATTGTAAACATAATTATAATTAGGGGTCAGCTAATTGCTTCGCCACGCACCGAATTTAGAAATAGGAGCTAAAATTTATTTTCTACTACCGTAAAAGATCTCCCAGATTGTCAACGCTGGAAGAA
>NC_142939.1:65870354-65875354 GCF_046866305.1 Octopus bimaculoides
CCAGAGTGTTGCAGAAACAATGAAGGAGAAAAAATATTTAAAAAAAACAAAAAAACATAACGAGAAATTTTACTTCTGTTATTCTTAGCAAAATTAAAATTGAATTGCGCCGAGCAAGCAGAAGTATGAATGGATGAAAACAAAACGACAACAATAAGAACAGTTACAACAACAACAACAACAACGACGACGACGACGACAACAGCGACAACAACGATTCTTAAGCTTTCCAATATATCGTTTACTTTAACATTAATTTTAAACAACTACAACATTCACCCATATTTGCGTGAAGAGCATGGCCGATGACGTCATAATTATTTTGTCCTCTTCGGAAAAACGGAAACCGAAAGTGGATTTCAGCTGGATTCGAAGTCAGAATGTCCAATGAAATTATTGTAAGAATGTTGTTTGCACGCGGTCTATCGATTTGACCTTTCTCTTATTTAGTTTTCTTTTATCGAAATAGGATACTACCCTCACTGTACGCACCATATATATACGAGTGTGAGTCATAACGTAATGCCATTTTGTTTAGGACAGGTATAATTACCAACAAAGGAATATGTATCATACATCAAAATAAAGCTGGTCCTCTGTGGATTACATCCCTACTTCTCAACATAGTCACCACTTCTCTCAATAGTAATGTTCCACCTTCAAATGAGAGCGGGATTTGAACTTGGAGCGTAAAGAGCACATCATGTGATACTCAAACGGTTCTATCAATCCACATTTGCTAATCCACTGTTTATGAATGAAAAATAGCAATAAAATGCATAATTTTTTTTGTGAAAGCATTAAAGGATTAGATTTATATATCAGTCTATCTGCCTGTCTGTCTTTATGTCTGTCTGTGTGTCTATAATATATGTAGGTATATATTGCATCTATACACATATGTATATATAACAATAAAAGGCTTGAAATTCTTTTTACTCTTAAATTTCAATACGTATGTTAAATATTTATTATTAGTATTATTTGTTTATTTATTATCTAAACCAATTATTATACAATTACACCTGCACGTAAATTTTCATATCAGTTTTGATAACTTTAAAGAACAAGTACAAAAATATAAAATAAATGAAAATATCGCACACAAAAATAATAGACATTCGTTTTTTTGCTTGTATGTTGAATATATTATATAACACATATACAAGTCAATATTTTATATATATATATTTCTATAATATGTTTTTTTTAATATATAATTGTTTGTTTTATTTCGGCTTTATGGGTATTTCTTTTTGCTGTATTGTTATACATTAAAGATAATATAAAAATTCTCCCCACAAATACGTTTTCGTAATTTTTTTATACAACTTTTTCTTTCCTTTCTAACAATAAACCTTGTGGTTGTTTGTTGCTGTTATATATTTTGGCAATAAATGGGGAAAATAAAATTTAAAAGTAACTAAAAGCAAACACTACATCAAATATGATCACAGATAAAGTAGGAGTAAAATCAGCCATAAAGCAAACGTTTTGGTATAGAGAGATCTATCACATCAGTTATTGGTATGGTTAAAATATAGTTAAACGGCGCGTACATCCGTGTATAAGCACCCACACAAATACATTCATACATACGTAGATATATATACATATACATACATGCACACTTGCATACACACGTACGTACATAAATACTTACATACACACACATATATGCACTCAGGCACATACATTTACATGCTGGCATACACATATAGATCAATCCGATCATTTATATAATTTTTGGTTGTTTACATGAACACAATCAGAGTAAAGTGAGTTATCCTAAATGATATAGTCCGTTATTGATAATAGATCATAACTCGGTGTAACATATCCAGATATATCAATCATCAGGCTCTTAAAAGCTCGAACTCTTCCGTGAATGTCTGCGACATACATGAATTGCTGATATTCTCTACAGAGCTTCTGATATTGTATCTTAAGAATGAAAATTTGTTAAATGAAATAACTCATGACGTATACTCTTGTCAACAAGTCATTTACCTTAGATTAGTTTAAACATCGTTAATAAACGTGTGAAACCGTAAATCTGGAAAGGTAATAAGTTATAATTATGTGATACTAGCAAAAATATTATAAACTACAGTGAATTACTAGAATACGTTGATTGTATATAGAACACAAATTAGCAGACTATCCAATTGTTAGCTTAGAGCTCTTTACCAAATATCGCCACTTAGATAAATACCTACTTATCTAGCAGTTCAATATTTAACTACACACATTTTGGGATTTAACCTAATAAGAGATATTTCTAATCTATACGAATTCTACCTTATATACTGTCAATTTGTGGAAAAAATGGCCCCCTTTGGTCATGAATGACTATGTGATTACACATAGAAACTCCCCCTCCGAGGCACAAGTCCATGGAAGACCAGAAGTCACCCATGCATACCAGCCTCCTCGATCCACGTCACCGATGTTATCCAAGAGAAAGGCAAAGGGGCCGATACAGCTTGGCACCAGTGACGTCACAACTCATCTCTACAGCTGAGTGAACTGGAACAACGTGAAATAAAGTGTCTTGCTCAAGAACACAACACACACACACGACTCTGAGCCCGGCGCTCTAACCACTGCACCTTCAATATTCTTGGCAATAACTAATGAAATCATATCAAAATACAAACATTACTTTTTTCATGGTCTCAACTAATTATATTTCCAATATTCAAAAGCAGATAGCGGTATATCGTCTGCTACTAACAACGCAGTTCACATTAGTGACGTTCAATCGTATGTAAAGTACTCCCATTCTTATCTTCGAAATGTAACCCGTTAGCTCTCCGCATGCACTACCACATAACAAGTTATTAAAGATTTCTTATTCTTACGAATGTAAAAAAAACAAAAAAAAAATCTTCTGCCACAAAGAGAATATACGAGGATTTATTTGCCTTAACATATTTTCATAACTATTATACAACATCGGAAATTCTAAGGGAATAGAAAAATACAATTCTTATATGTTAGAGATATTCGAATTGTTGGATGATAGTTCAGCACAGTTGGATACCAATTTCTGCTCCCAATATATTAACAGTGATGGATACTAGCGTTTAAAACGCACAGACACACAGACGAGTACACAAATACACAAACGCACACACACATACATAAAATACACACACACACACACACACACATACACATACATGTATCCATTTTCGTTGGTTGATTTGTTTCTCTCTGCATGAAAGTATATTTCAGAAACATTCCTTCATTTTGAATTTATGAAAATATACATTTTATATACATTTTATGCCTATATAATTTTATTTGTATGCATGTATGTAATATATAAATGTATATATAAGCATATGCAAAAAAATACACATATATACACATATATAAATGAATATATATATATATATATATATATATATATATATATATATATGTATATATATATATATATATATATATATATATATATATATATATATATATATACATGTAAATGAATATATATAAGTGTGTGTGTGTGCTTTTGTGTGTGTGTATGTATATTCGGTAGATTCATATAGACACGCAGCTAACTATATTTCATTATACTTCATGAAAGTATTCAAAATAATGTTTTCTTGTGTGTATGCCATTGTGTATGCGCGTGTGTTTTCGATACTGTACAATTTGTAATATCAATGTACCCTTATATAATTGAATCACAATAAAATGTTCCCTGGAGTCGTGCTAAAACTTCCAACAATTTAATGGTGGCACGTTTTAATTTTTTACATGCAGACATCTTTTACCATCATCTGAATACATATATGTGACATCTCAAATATTTCTTACCTAGCATTCTTTGTGAGCCACACTGGTTTTCGATTTGCATTTTGAATTATTAATTATAGGTAGGACTACTTCTAAAGAATATTTGTTACCTTCGTAAGTAAAAAAAAAAAGGCATTCAGGAGTTAAAAACCTTGTTTCGGAGAACGAGAAAAACCAGATAGGTCACTGAGACAAAATAACCAAAACTGCAAAATTCATAAAAGCATGTATACATACATACGTACATGCATACGTATATATTCATATGCACACACATACATACATATATACATGCATACATGCATACAGACATAATATATGTATATGTATATGTATATATATATATATATATATATATATATATATATATATATATATATATATATATATATATATATATATGTACAGGGATACCTCGCAGTATGAGTTTAATTCGTCCATGACCGAGCTCGTCTTATGATTTACTCATAAGAACTTCTCTCATTGAAATTAACTAAAATATTAATCCGCTTCAGCCCATCAGAACCTCTCAAAAATAGCGTTTTGTGGGTTTTAAAACAGAAAGAAATGTAGTTACAAGTGAATTTCCCCGAGGACTATGTTAAAGGTACGCGTGCCTGTGGAGTGCTCGGTCACATGCACGTGCTTGTGCAAACAGGATTAAATACAAACAAGGGTGTATATCATCAGTTGCCAAGTGATGGATGGGCGACAGACACACACACATACACACACGCAAACATACACACATACACACACATATACATACATAGATACATATATATATGTATGTATATAAATACATACATATATGCATATATATATATATATATATATATATATATATATATATATATATATATATATATGATGTATGTGTGTGCGTTGTGTGTAAGTATATGAACTCAATGTTAGATAAATTTTAAAACCGTTCGTTTGTGTTTAGGATGAATAGGGCAACCTAGATCTACGTGGATACAATATCCCTACCGTCTTCACTCATGAAAGTACTCACACATACCTCCACACACACATTTACACGTACACATACGGTCCCATATATATATATATATATATATATATAGATATATATACATACACACACATAAAAGACGGTAAAAGCACATATACACACACGTTCACTCGCAAATTCGGACACACCATATTACACATATACATTATATCTATATGTA
>NC_142939.1:65880354-65932854 GCF_046866305.1 Octopus bimaculoides
CATTAAAGTTTGGACATAATACAATGAAGCTTCTTTCTCCTCTGTGTTTCTGTTATATAAATGTGTGTGTGAGCGTGAGTGAGTGTGAGTGCGTGTGTGTGCGTGTGCGTGCGTGGTTACCGCTATAACTGAGAAGTATCAAAATATAAATATGTGGAGCAAGCAAACATTTAGTTGTCGCGTTTTGCTTTACGATTTGTTTATTGGTCTCTAAACATTGGACATTTTTGCTATTAGATTCATCTTCACAGAGTTACCATTGTTTCAGTTTGTCTTGTATTCAGTGGCTGTATTTCCTCTAGTTCTCAATTTCATCATTATTAAAACAGCTGGTGAAATCACTTGACCGGATTTCGTTAATGTCGACGACAATAACAGTTCTAGTTAAAACGACTATAGTCCTGGTCGGATGTAAATGTTTAATAAATTATTAATTAGTCGTTTAGAGATGGTCTTGAAAGTAAGGACAGCAAAATGACGTCATGGGGCGACACACGGTTGTATCGATCCTAATTCTCGACAGATGATTCAACACTTAAAGATGGAAAACAACAATTTCTAATCGTCCACCGATCACCGTCATAGTAATAAGCATAATAATAATAACACTAGTACTTTCTTCTATAGGCACAAGGCCTGAAATTTGGGAGGAGCGGACACTGATAGTTAACTTTTCGGAATTTGAACTCGAAACAGGGACGGCCGAAATACTGCTAAGCATGTCGTCCAGCGTGCTAACAATTACGCCAGCTTGCCGCGTTGTAAATATTAATAATAATAATAATAATAATTTTAACTTTTGGTACAAGTCCAGTAATTTTGGAGGAAAGAGAGTAAGTCAATTACATCGACCGTAGTGGTCAAGTAGTACGTATTTTGTCGACCTGTCAGGATGAACGGTAAAGTCAATCTCGCCGGAATTTGAACTTACCGCATAAAAACGGACGAAATGCCGCTAAGCATCTTTCTCGGTTTGCTAACGATTCTGCCAGTCCGCCGCCTCAACAACAACAACAACAATAATAGTAGCAGAGAGCGATAGTAAATATACCACGAATATAACTGACATTAACAAAACAAGACTAAACATCGCAGGTTCAATATGAGAAAAACATTAGCATGGAAATAAAAAAATAAGAAAAACGAAATGAAAATCGCAAAAACTGGCGCAATATGCAAAATAAACTGAAGAATCAATAATAAGTTTGGTAATAAAATACAGTTGTGTCAAGAAAATTGTTTTGAAATATTGGTGATTTTTTTTCTCTTTGGGGGCGGGAAAAATAGAACTTCACTGAAAGCAAGTAAAACAACAATAAAAAGAAAGGAACCTAAAAAACGAAAATGGGGTAAAAGTTGAAAGAAATTGTAATTAGAGACATAAGAGTTGTTAACATAAGCAGCTGAGCAAGTCTGTTTAAATAGGAAGCCAATGGATATATATATATATATATATATATATATATATATATATATATATATATATATATATACATACATACATATGTGTATAGTATATATATATATATATATATATATATATATATATATATATATATATATATACAAATATATATATATATGTGTGTGTATATATATATGTATTTGTATGTATGTAAATATGTATATATGTAAGTATGTATATGTGATTTACAACAAGCATGATTTTTGCATTTTGCATTCTGGGCGGTTTCTGGATGTGATATTTTTGCTGTAGAGCGATAGGCTTCTTTGAACCCGAGTTGATCAAATGTAAACCGTACAGGGCACAGAAATGATTACGTAAACTTGAAGCAAAAGTCACTGGGTAGAAATTTCAATAAATTCATAATAAATACAAATTCCAACAACTAAATATAATAGATGTATTCATTTTTTCAATGATTCAACAGCTCATTAGAATATTATATATATATGTATATATATATATATATATATATATATATATATATATATATATATATATATATATATATATATATATATATATATATATATATATATATATATATATATATATATATATACATATATATATACATATATATATATATATTTATGCATGTATATGTTTTTGCGTATATATGTATATATATATGTATATATATATATATATATATATATATATATATATATATATATATATATATATATATATATATGTATGTATCATATATCTATGTGTATGTATAAATGTGTGTGTGACAAGTGCATTGTGTGAAACCAGGATATGGGTAAAAATCTCCAGTTACCACATAAAAAGAATGCTTCCAGACCCAACACTCTTTCACCATCATCGTGTATCTGTCGACTTCATATTTTAGTACTAAACATAATCCAACAATATATATATATGTATATATATAGGTACATATATGTATGTATAGATAAACAGTTATATGTATGTATATATATATATATATATATATATATATATATATATATATATATATATATATGCACGCACACATATGTATACGAATTATATGCATATAAACATATAGATGCTCGTAAATAGATACATTCAATAGACAGTATCACAAAGATTAATATATACAGTGGTACTATGTTTTCTATTAAATAGTAATTTGATTGTAAATTCACAATCCATTTGAATGCAAAATGGTTTTCCTCAATATACAGCGCACCATTATTATCATCCTCATGATTACCATCGTTACCACACACAGCATTATCATAACAGTAATCATTGTTATCGTCGGCATCGGTATGCTCAGAAGTCGGCTTGTTCACAATCATTGTCATAACAACATCACCATTATCATCCTCATCAGTAAATTCGTCTTTAACATTTTTGGTTTTTATCTGAATATGAATTTTTTCATTTGTGTCATTGAATGTCTGCAGAATTTTTTTGCTGTAAATTGCTTTTTTTTTTAGGAATCGTTGCCTTCTTGTTCGTCTTCCTTTTCCTCAACCTCATCATATTACTAATCCACTTCTTCATCAACGCCATCGTCGGCCCATTTTGTAATCACCATTAACACGATTATAATGACCATCGCAATTAGTATTTCAATAAACCTTTTCATTAATAATTTCCTTATTATCTTTCTCCCCGTTAGCATTTGGCATTATTTCCATAATTACCATGTTTGCGATTCATATTAACAATGATTTTTTAATTATTTTCCTCATAGCAGCATTCTTGAAAATTACATGTGGATATGTATGTATGAATGTAATGAATGCATGCATGTATGAATATATGTGTATGTATGTGTGTATGTATGAATGTGTATATGTATAAATATATATATATATATATATATATATATATATATATATATATGTATGTGTGTGTGCGCGCGCGTGTGTGTGTGTGTGTGTGTGTGTATGTATATATATATATATATATATATATATATATATATATATATGTATGTATAATCAACATAGGGTTTGTTTCTTGCTGCTATTTGTACTTTTTTATTTATCGAATTGTTAAATCCAAACGACACATGTCTGATAATTCTTTACAGACGGTCTCTTAGTAAATTTCACAACCATTTTTTCTTTTTGTGTGTGTCAATAACTAACACATCAATGAGCATAGAAAGCGACTCTTCAATAAACGAGATTCTGTAAGAGATCTTTGATACTAAGAAGCAACAGTAGTAGCAGTAGCAAGCGGAATCAGAGAACCTAAAGAAATTTATTGACATAATTTTATCCTTGCCTTTTTGTCATAAAATTGTTTTTGTTACATAAGCTACAAGTTTTGTGCAAACTATATGCATATATATATATATATATATATATATATATATATATATATATATATATAGATATATATATATATATATATATATATATATATATGTGTATACATATATATATACATATACATATATAAACACATATAAAGATTTATATATATATAAATATATATATATGCATATATATATATATATATATATATATATATATATATATATATATATTATATATATATATATATATATATATATATATATATATATATATATGTATATATATGTATATATGCATATATATATATATATATATATATATATATATATATATATATATATATATATATATATATATATATATATATATATATATATATATTTATATATATCTGCATATAAGTGACCGGCATGTACATAGGAAGATAAAAATTTGGCATATTAAAAGAAAACAAGTATGTCTAAATTTGCAAATATATTCCTATATTCTTGTCTTTGAAATGGTCATTGAGTGGATTTGTTCTGAAGTTACGCATTACAGCAGTTAAACATTTTGTTTCGCTGGAGTTTTGTTGGGTTACCTATTGTGTTCTCTCTCTCTCTCTCACACACACTTTTTTTCACTCACACTTTCTCTTACTCACACACATACAAACACAGACACATATACACACACATTATTTTATCGTCTGCTTTATTCAATTCTGCTCTTCTTTTTTTCTTCGTAATTTCATAACGTCAATGAGCGGCTTGGTTGGTAGTGTGCGACGAAAGACTTCTTATACTTTGAAGTGTAAAACATTTATAGGAAGTAGAAAATTCAATAATGTGTGTGTATGTGTACGAGCGTATAAATATATCCCTGTGTGTATTTGTATGTATGCGTGAGAGTTTAATAAAATGCCAATATTATTTGGCTCTTATATATTAAAAAAATATTACGATTAACTCAGCAATTTCCAGCGAGGTCTGCTCGGTATTATTCAATGCCAGAGCTGGTATTAGTTAGTATATTATTTATTATTCTATTTATTGTTATTCATTCTAATAGTTCAGCAAGACGACGTCTTTTCGAGTAGAATATTCACCAGAGAAGAAGAATTTGGTCGAGTAAACAAATTATTTCTATTATGTATGCTTAAGCTTCCTCGTCTTTAATAGAAACTAAATAAAATGATAAAAATAATAATGGCGGAAAATTTATTATGATAACTTCTAAACCAGCGTTTGCTAGTTTCCTTCCATCTTCCTCTCGGTTGATCTTCCTTCTGTTTATTTCAGTCTGCTTCCACAGATTGTTATTAAGTATACATATATGCGAGTATATATGCGTGTGTGTGTGTATATATATATACATGTGTATGCCTGTGCATATATACATAATATATATATTCTTTATGTGCGTATATATATATATATATATATATATATATATATATATATATATATATATATAAGCACACAGATATAAATTGATAATTGGAAAAAATAATGACATTCTTTGTAAAATATTAGTCGCATTTTAGTAATGTTTTTATTCCGTCGAGTTTATTCTAAATTGTAGTATTTTTAAATCACTAATTTAACTTTACAATCTACATAAATTTCTATATTGTTTTTACTTGCATTTAAATATTGGTAATACTTATTTAGAACATATTTAGAACTTATTTAGGAAAGAATAATTATTTCTGCTACTTGAATATAAAATTTAATATGAAGCATTGAATGGAAAGCAACAACACGTGATCATATGTATATATGTATACATGGATGTAAGCTTCTATGTGTATTTGTATTTGTATATGATTTCTTATACAAAGATTGGATTGGATTATTAAGAGCGTAGATGATTAGTTTTAATAAGTATATTAACTGATATATATCTACGTGCAAGCATAACGATCAAACTTTTCGCTGGTAGAGTCGTCATGAATTCAACTAATATAAAATAGATAATTTAGAAACCAACTACATTTCATGTCCAGATGATGAAGGTGTGAAAATCTAGAAACTCAGATAATAATTCCAAACAAACTGTAAAATAATAAGAGTAGAAATTAATATTATTAAATAATATTATTAAATTAATATTATTAGTTAATATTATGAAATAATATCAGTTTCAACCAGTGGTGAGAATTCATAAAAAATATCCGAAGACCGTGAATTCTATTTAAATATAAACAACATGAGAGACCACTATGTGGATTCCTTGTATTCTAAAAATAGACGTCAAACCGTCTTACCACTGAATCTGTGTTTTCAACGTCTATTTTTAGCATACAAGGGATCCACAGAGTGATCTGTCATATTGTTTAAATTTAAACTGTAAAATCTTTTATGAAAATAGGATAATAGTAGAACATAATCGTACTTTTAACAAACACACCACAAACACACAATTTTGTGCACGCATACACACACGTATATATATATATATATATATATATATATATATATATATATATATATATATATATATATATATATATATATATATATATATATATATATGTATATACGTATGTATGTATGTATGTATGTATGTGTGTGTATGTGTGTTTGTGTGTGTTTGTCTTTGTGTGTGAGTATGTCTGTGTGCATGTGTATATATTTCTATTTCAGTGGAGTTTATAAGTATATTGTGGTTACTATGTATGATTCCTGTCGGTGTATTCTTGTACATCGTAAGTTACCGTAATGTCACGCAAGTGTATTAGGAACGTGTGATCTATCAATGTATCTGTCCATTACCGCCTCTCTCACTATCTCTATCTTTGTCTGTCTGTCTGTCTGTCTGTCTGTCTGTCTGTCTGTCTGTCTGTCTGTCTCTCTATCTCTCTATATTACACACACACCTGTTTACAGAGAAAGGGAAAGTGAATGAGAAAAGTAATGTATTTGGGAAGGGAGAAGAGAAAAGGAATTAATTTCATAATTAGTTTATTGTGATATCGTTTAGAACTACGAAAGACGAGAATGATACGTTCAACATACAGAGACAGAGAAAACACCCGCAGAAATCAATGAGGATACAAAACACAACAACTACTGAAATCGTTATATATATATATATATATATATATATATATATATATATATATATATATATATATATATATATATATATGTATATATATATATATATATATATATATATATATATATTTGGTGGTTGTTTAAGCAATGAGTTTGTGGATGACTAATGGGTTGGATGCGTGCCGATGAAGGAGCAAAATATCCCGAAATATGGCATTTGCTCTCATTACCCAATTTTTATCTTTGATTTCATTGTTTGTTTATATCTGGCGTCTCTTATATAAAAAGTCGTAATAAAATCAGTGCTGGCCATAATTTCTATGGAAAGTCTGCAGAGATGACCTTAACACGTGATCTAATAGCACTGCTAACACAGTAGTACATGGTATTGGCTTAATAAGTTTTGTAGTATATTATGGTTGCATAACGAAATACCGTGTCCCTACAAGTCAGTAACACCATTTCGATTACGACGCAGAGGATGTTCTTTTCTACACCAGGCACAAGAAATTTTTAGGCAGGGGGCAGTTGATCAGATCGACCCCACTACGCAAACGGTACTTAATTCATCGACCCCAAAAGGATGACAGGCAAAGTCGACCTCGACGTAATATGAACTCAGAACGTAGCAGCAAACGAAATACTGTTAAGCATTCCGATTCTGCTAGCTTGCCGCCTTACGCCACAGAGAATATTGACGTATTGTATCACGTCCTTGACAAAGCACCATATTGGAAATTTCAAATCTTATGATCCATGGCAAACTAATTTGCATAAAGGATTTGGGAAATAACTGTACTCGCTCAGTGGAAACCCGGTCTATTAACAACTTATTTGTATCTTAGGTTTACATTGGATCGGATTTAACTTCGTGGTAGATAGTTAGTGTGTTCGATAACATGTTCAGTCAGGTATTGTTTTATGGGGCTTGATTTAGCTTCCAACGAAGGAGAACTTGATGCAGGCATGTTTCGCTTTACAAAAAATATTTACTACCTGCCAAACATTCAGTGACGTTCGATAAAACAGAGAAGACATCATAGACACGACGGCATACAAAAGTGACGTAATAATTTGAACGTATGCAAATGAAACTGGATACGTGTGTGTTCAATGCAACAACAATGAAATCTATTTCTTAATCAGCTGGAAGCATTCCACATACAGAAGTAGGTACTCTACATTGCATTCACTTGCCGCTAGCACAGTTACTGCAGTTAGTGCATCATCATCATCATCATCAACACCATTGTCGTCGTCGTCGTCGTCGTTAGCAACAGCAGGAGATGCAGTAGAACGGTCGTGTCGTCGAACGTAAGAGCAGGTTTGGAAGTTTGCCAGGAGTGATAGGAAAGCTATGATTTAATGTAAATTATGTTTGTTTAATTTTAGTGTGTGTGTTTGTTGAAGAGGGGGTAAGTCTTAGTTCTATTAAATATGTGACAAAAATGTACGTAATAAATTTGAAGAAGCACGCATGCGCACACTTACACATTACACGTCCTAACTATATATCTTAATGTGAGCGTTCTATATATACATAGTACTTACGTGCACGCATATACACATACATACATACATACATACATACATACATATATATTATATATATATATATATGTTCGGAGTTTTATCGTGGCTACCGAATAATTGTCACAATTGTCACATATATTTACAGATAAATTCCTCTATCTACATAATATCGAGGTCTCTTTCATCCTTTTGCTGTCTTGCCATTTCTATCAATATATATATATATATATATATATATATATATATATATATATATATATATATATATATATATATATATATATTACACATGAGACCACTGATATTTAGAAAGAGCTATGAGGTTGTGGTATTCATGCCATTCTAATATATGATAAGAGAGAAGTGGTGGAATAGAAGTGAAAATGGTTTCAATCCTGATTCAGCCCGGGTTCTGGATTAGGGATTAAAAGTGAGTTAGTGAAAAATTCCCTGCTGGTAATCTGTTTTAATCTTAACTGTGATGGATGTCAAGGATGGGAATGGCTGATTATATAACAGTTGCGTTTTAGAAACGCACAAAGCTATACGATTTGATTGGGATTATTCGTAGGA
Source organism: Octopus bimaculoides (assembly GCF_046866305.1). Classification (NCBI taxonomy): domain Eukaryota; kingdom Metazoa; phylum Mollusca; class Cephalopoda; order Octopoda; family Octopodidae; genus Octopus; species Octopus bimaculoides. Next base: position 65,889,237 of record NC_142939.1, read on the forward strand.
AATAGAAAGTTAATTCTATGGGAAATAGCAACAGATATTGAATTGCCAATGCAGAGAGAGTGAGAGAGAGAGAGAGAGAGAGAGAGAGAGAGAGAGAGGGAGAGAAGGACAGAGAAACGAGACAGGGAGAGACAAACAGGCAGAGAGAGATAATGAGAAGTAGTGTGTGGAGGCATATGTGTAAGATAGCGAGAAGAGAGAACAGGCAAGAGGACGATCATTTTCTCGATTGCTGCATTTAGAAGCATAAGTTTATCAAAGTGCGTATGTGGTTTACAAACGCAAATGCTCACACACACAAGCAGACCGATACACACATGCGCAGAGCCACAAACATTAATTCAAATCTTCCGCCATAACATGATTGTCAATATCACAGAATAAATAACATCAATGAATCTATTAAATATATGGAACTATGCTACATTCATTCCAGGAAAATTATAGATTAATATATTCCAGTTCACAACGCTATACAAAAGTCCTGATCTTCAGTGCATCAAAGATTGAATTTCAAAGCTATGCTGAAACAATGATGTCCTGAATCGCTAGACTTTTATGGGTGAATTGTTACAGTGAAATCAATCAACACTGTTCTGTTAATACCCGGAACAACATAATATTTTACACAATATTATTCTAAAGTAAAAAATATTGTTAATAGAGTTTGAGAATGGATGTTTAGAAATTTAGATCCGTTGTGGAGTTAAGAATGTGTTTATTTCATATTAGGCTTCGTCTGAGCGACCAATAATATGCCTTACGTTTAATGCTGCAAAGAAATATGATTCTAAAATTAAAACCTAAGAATGAGTAGAGCTGTCTCTTGGTATTATGTGAATGAGAAAATATTCATTCCTTCACATAGGAACTGGCAAAGTTTCCAGCAAAGTTTTATAAACGAATCTATTTTCCAAGTATCCATTACTTGCACGAATAAGAATATGTTTGAATATATTTTCTGTATTCTTCTGAGAATTCATTGAAATATAAAAAAGGATAGTGGTTAAAATTATTCTCACTAAATTGGTTAGAATAATTTTTGCTGTTGAGCTGATCCGGGTACAGGTGATTAATCATATCTTTTAATTGGAGATAGTTCATCAAATGTCTACGGGAGAATACATCGATACAAGTGACCACATAAACAGAAATAAACAAGTAAAGTGTCTATGTGTGTGTATGTGTGTGTATGCGTGCGTGTAATGCCGCTATTTGAACAATGTCCTAAGTTTGACCATTACTCCATCTTTATTGTGAAGCATTCTGTCGACAAATTAGGAAATTGGCCCACATTTTCAAACTATTGAAATTTCGTTGAGAGAAATGTGGTTTCTTTATTAAATAGAACAAGAGATTACATTAACACTATTTCAATGATTTCTCACTCAGGGAATAGATTGATAATTAAAAGCATATAATTATCATTCTGCTAATAGAATTATGCTAAGTACTGGGTTAGAAAGCAAATATTTTCAGTTTAGGATTCCAATTTTTAAGCTAGAAAAGCTATTTTGCAAAGTATATAACGCTTTGTAGCATCTTTATAAAAGTGAAGTTAAACAAATATTTCAGTAAAAACAAGCCAACAGTCCCCAGGGGTAACATAACTTCGATAGTTTTTTTGTCTTCATATTTTCTTATCAAGTGGAGAATCGTTTTATTCTTTTGCAAATGATTGAAATAAATGAACAAAAAATAGAGAATGCTATTACGTTATTTTAGAATTCACAGTTATATACGTCTCTATTTTTGTATTTATAAAATTACAGCACAATGCGTATCCTATCGTGTTTATCATAAAAATAATTAAATCGTGTTGTATTCATGTGAAAGCCTCTGAAAACTTACATATATAAAAATCTACTCGCACGTTCATGTAGAAAACATATCCACGTAGACACTGCTACAGCGTCTCCTCAGTATATATATATATATATATATATATATATATATATATATATATATATATATATATATATATATATATATATATATATATATATATATATATATATATACCATATAATTTCAGTGAAGTTATTTTCGTATCAAGACAACTGTGGAACTAGGTATCGAATCATGAACGGCTAGATTGCTTTTAACTCTTTCCACATTTACTACAGGTTAAATAAAAAAAAAGAGTTCTATAATCGCTTTATATATTATCTAGCATGTAGATGTGTGTAAAACATCCATATATCGCATAACAACAAACTAACGTTTAAATATTTTAATTTCAAGATGGCTACTAGCACTATTTTAGTCAACCTGCAATCGTTGCGAAACAAGAAATATTAGTATTTTGTTTTCGATTTTGAAATATTACGATTATACTCCTTACTTTAATAATTTAATGATAATAGTATTTTATCATTTTAAAAACTTTTACTTTCACAATAGTTTTAAGATAACTTATTAGAAACGCCTATTCAAATATCGCTCATAGTTATGCAACTATTTTCATATATGTTTACAAGCTTGCATTTACTAAATAAGGATATACAAGAGTATTATTACTTATTAGAAGAATGTTTTCAAAATTTGCAATACATCCTGGAATTCTTAATCTATTTTGTCACAATCTATATCTTAAAATTCTGACAAAATTACAAGAATTTTTGAAATGTGTTTTCCTGTCTAAACTATTATCTGTTATCCATATTTTCTGTATTCTCTTGAAATGTATTGAGATTAGATACACATTTTATATTCATAGATACATATTGAAGTTTTGTTTCTTTTCGTAAAATAATTTATTTTGTAGGTCTGGGAATTAAAAATAAACAAATGAAGAAACAAACAGAAAGGAAGATACAACTAAAGTTCTTTCGAAAACTAAAAATATTTTCGATATTTTTACCTGCTACCACTTATTTCTTCTCAAATCAATATGTCTGACAGCAACTCTATTGATGTTTTTTGTCTATTCCTTACCCCTACAGCTTCCTGTTGCTTCGTCCCTAACTCTCTCTCTATTGGTATTTTATGTTTATCGCTTAGACCAACTGCTTCCTGTTGCTTCCTCCTCCAACTCTCTCTATCTCAGAAATGTGTTAGTTTGAACCGCGTTAATGGTGATATTACAAGGACCGCTAAAGTCGAGACAGAAGTCCCGATTAGAAAAATCCAGAAGAGTATTCTGTCTACAACTTGGGCTACTCGTCTCCATTCCTGCATCATTTCGTAATCTCTATCTTCTCTTTCGTGTTTGTCGATGATTCTTCGCAGGGCTTTCAATATTTCTTCGTTGGTGCGCGCGTGAGACCAGGAGGTCCGCTCTGAGTGTTTTAAATTGTTTTCGTTCTGGTGTACATTGTGCAAGCATTCCGATCTTTCGGCAATCCGCGTGCCGTGACACTCCACTACTGTAACTGTGTCGGTGATCTTGCTGTCTAACTGGATTTCACTCTGAAGTTCTTGAGCAATATTTTCAAGGGTGAGTTTCAGGGAGACATTCCGAATGAAATGACCATCATCGGAATAGCAGTGGCTGTAGGACGGTTCACTGCTGACACAGAAAAAGTGTGAGAGCTTTTCGAGGAAAACCTTTCGTATCCAGATGGGAACACCATGTTTACTTGGCCCACGATGGTGAAGGTTTAACACTAGAACTGTCATAATGACAGACACTGAGGTCAAGGACATTACAATTGTCAGGTATATACCTAGAAAGAAAGAGAAAAACAACGAATCATTGTTTAGGAGACTAAATATTTCACAGACAGGTTACTTCATCGAATTTCAACTTGGTAAATAACTTTAGATACATTTTAACATCATTTTACAGGGTTTTCTTCATAAAAATAAAGTTTCGGAGACATTTTAGTACAAACTTGTTACAAGTTGTTCAAAAATATACATCGTCTCGTATAGCCAGCTGGAGACGATATCTCCTGGGTTTAAATTACAGCAACATTCGTTCTAAACCAGGACTGCCATGTTATGTTGGCAAACAATATTTACTACAAAGTACTGTGGTTGAATATCTCTCCTTGTGAGATTTAAAAATAGTTATTTTCAAATGTGTTACATTCTTTAAAGATTTTTTAATATAATTTCCGGTTTTCTTAACGGAAATAAATATAATTAAAAAAAGTATTGCAAGAGCAACTTACAGTTTAAAAGATTATTTAATACTAGGACATTTTAATATTGTCTCGAGAGAAGAGGAGAATATGACATTTCATTTGTCATCAATGAATTTAGCTATGACAGTGGATTTAGTTATAAGAAATTTCATGTAAAAGGCTATCAATTTAACCAGGAGAATAGGTCATACCGTATTTTGACGCCGGAATTAGTGATCCGGGCCTCACAGAGGTAATGTAAAAGACCGAGACCTCTGGAGATATCCTGTGACTGAGAAGACCCGACAACTACAGTGAGTTCACAGCTGTAACCTACACCAGTGTCGCTTAACCAGCCCACTCAAAAATACCTTGGATCGTAGAGTGACATGCCGTGCTTGAGGAGACCTATTGAGTCAAGTACATCAGAGTCAAAATCAAATGGAAATTGTAGTCGTGATCCCCGTGCCGGTAGCACGTAAAAATCACCAACCGATCGTGATCGTTGCCAGGCCCTTCTGGCCCGTGTGCCGGTGGCACATAAAAAGCACACACTGCACTCTCGGAGTGGTTGGCATCCAGCTGTAGAAACACTGCCAGATCAGACTGGGGCCTGGTGCAGCCTCCTGGCTTCCCAGACCCCAGTCGAACCGTCGAACCCATGCCAGCATGGAAAACGGACGTTAAAGGATGATGATGATGATGATGATGTATGGATGTATGTGTATGCGTGAGTATGTATAAATGCATATATATATATATATCAATAATTTTTACTTACTTATAAGTGGGACAAATTCTGAGGTTTCTGGAAGATTCTCTGCAACTGCAAGCATGAAGACAGAGAAAGCGAGCAGAACTGTGATTCCTAGGGCGATCTTCTCACCAGAATCTGGAGGTAGACAGAAGACTAACAGCGTTAATGCAGACATCATGATACAAGGAAACACTACGTTGTACATGTAGTATAAGATCCGACGTCGAATGTGGACAAAGAAGGTCACATCGGGAAAGGGTTCCGGGCAGCAGCTGTACGTGACTACGTTGCGGATGATTTTGATGGACAGGAGCTCCCACTCGCCGTTGACCACATAATTAGAAAGGTCCACTTCACTGGTCTGGTTTGTTACATCCACTTGAAACCCATCATATGTCCATGAACCGAATTTCAGTTTACACATCTGCTCGTCAAACGGGAAATAAGTGACGTCCACTTTGCAGGAACTTTGAAGCTTGGTTGGTATGGGCCAAAACACTTCTCCTGTATGTTTAACCATGGCGTTAGCTGGCATCAAACCCTCCGTGTATTCAGCAGCACTGCAAGATATCAAGTATATTATAACAGACAATTAGGTCTTTGGTGTATTTATTGTTACGTATTATTTTATAAAATCTAAGTTAACATCTAATAACACATAACATGATGTATTAAGATAATATAATTTTGCAGAATTAAAACATATTTACAACGGAGCAGAAATATATACTATGCCATTTATAATTTCTGTATTGGTATTGTATTGGTATTAATGGTTCAAATAAATTAATGGTTCAATATGTGTGTGTGTGTGTGTGTGTGTGTGTGTGTGTTTGTGTGCGTGTGCACATATATGTAAATATATGCACTATCATTTCATAATTAAACACACACATACATACACATATACACACATATGCAGTAATCACTTGCTATATCGCGGTTAACTTATCTCGCACTCAGTACATCGCGGATTTTTCTGGCTAATGTATGTAAATTTATATCGCCGACTCCACAGTATATCGCGGGTTTCTGTGGACGATAGGTAGTTATATTTGTTTAGATTTCAATTATTTCTTTATGGCAAAGTAAGCATTTTCACGCCTAAGAATTGATAAATTAATAAATAAAATTACAGTACAGTACTGCACTGTATAACACATTCGCGGATTTTCTCTTATCGCCGGTGTGTGTGTGTGTTTAGAACGTAAAACACACGATAGTCGAGCGATTCCTGTATGTCTGTGTGTATGTTTGTGTGTGTTTGTGCGTATATGTATTGAGGCATAACTATATCAACGAAACCACACACATCAACAAGCGCATGTCTGGCACATACATGTATATGTGTACAAGCGCACACAAACACACACACACAACACACACACGTACATTCATATGAGTGTAAGCGTGTGCGCGCGTGTGTATGTGTATGAATATATGTTTATAGATATCCAGTAAAAATGTTTACAAATACATGCATATAACTGCGCAGAAAGATAGAGATACAGTTACGTGCATACACACATACATACACGCACGCACGCACACATATACATATACATGTATGTATGTGCATGTAAGTGTGTCTGTATGTATATATGTACGTATTCGTATATATATATATATGAATATTTGCATATATATATATAATATATATATATATATATATATATATATATATATATATATATATATATATATATATATATATATAAAAGAATTCGTCCTATTATTGAATTTATACACATACACACACACACACACACACACACACACACACACACACATATATATATATACGCGCTCGTTCGTATGCCTATATAGTGAGTCAATATGTTCAATTTCTTCAATTGTTGACCTACAAAATTGTATTAGTCGTCAATAAAAGCAAGTTTCTTTCTGAAACTAGGTCAAGCGGTGATTTACATCAAAGTCTGTTTATCATTTTTCTCAGACTGCATGTATCACAGAGATAACTGCTAACAATGTGGCTTTGATTGACATGTCTTTTTTTTTAAATATTTCTTCTTTCTATATATCATTACCTTATAATAAATCATCGTCATCGTCACCGTGAATTATTGTCCACAGCATCGTCATCGTCGTCGTTCGAAAAGACGTCATCACCACCGTCCTTCCACTTTCTCCTCATCCGCTATCTCATCCTCAACCTCATTATCATATTCCTCCTCCTCTCCATCATCAACCTCATCATTATCTGTAGTAGCAGTATCACTTTTGGGTGAGTGTGCCGAGAATTGTTTTTCTAGTTTCTGTGCATCCGAAAACTTGTTGAAGAAATGAATTTAACCAAAAGTCGCAAAAATAAAAACATGAAGGAACGTGACGAAGCAGAGTAGAAGGATACTGATTTCGAACCCAAGTACAAGGCTTCTGGTTTTGGTCAAGGATATAGCTTAGTATATCGACCCAACTATTTGGTTCACATATCCTTTTATCAATCCCAGAAAAAACGAATAGCAAGTTTAGAACATAAAAAAGGCGCAACTAATTACACAAAGACATTATGTCCGATGCTCCATCGATTTTGATAATTTAAAAAATATTAACAAGAAAATTTATTGCGTCAGTTTCCCATGACTTGTTGGAGGCATTCAAATTATGAGTTTCAATGGCGCTATAATTACATATATTGTGTAATTTACAAGTCACATTGCTGCTCCACCACAACCTGCAAAATTTGATATCAATAAACCTCGTGGAATATAAGATATCTCTTTCAATAGATTCGTTTGTGTTGAAGTAACTCAATCGTCTTTAAGTAAATCAGTCTTTGCTTTGTCGCTCATCCAAAACTTGTAAATTACCACGCAGCAGACAGCTTTCAAAATTGGCAACTGAAATCTTAAAGACCGTATTATATCACAAAGACAACAACTACTACACCACCAGTTCCACCACCACCACCACCACCACCACCACTGCCGCCGCCGCCGCCGCCGCCGCTGTCGCCACCGCCGCCACCACCGCCGCCGCCACCACCATTGTCACCACCAATACCCCCCCCCCCCCCCCCAACATCCCCCACATCCCCCCAACACCACCACCACTACCACATTTACCACCATCAATACCAACACAGTGTATCTAAATACGTTTGGCTGCAATAAAGTTTTGTTTTCCGTTTGTTCTTTCGTATTTATTGATTTGTTCTAAAATTGTTATCAAGTAGTTAGTTGTGAAAAAATAAAATAAAATAAAATAAAATAAAATGAAACGAAGTCATATAAAATAAGCAAATAAAACACAATAAAAGAGGAAACGAAGAAAGACATTTTTTTTTCTTCAATTAGTTATTCAAAGCAAATTCTTCAATAATTTCAACTCAAATTTAACGAATAACTGGTCATTTGTATGAACGAATCTTACGCCGTTTGTAATCTTCTAATTATAGTAAATTAGCAGCGACTTCTTAATTAGCTGGTCATCCAAAAGTCTGTTGCTGAAGATGTGTCAACTACGTAACAGGGAAGCTGAAGTTACTATGCGAAAACAATGCGCAAAAATCTTCAGAAATAAAGTAATCTTCCATAAAAGAAAAATTATAAGAAATTTGGAAGTAAAAGAGACGAAGACATCAAGAATATAAATGAAGAATATGTATATATATATATAAATAGAATGGAAAAGCAAGCATTTCCTTCCTTCTTTAATAAAGATTCTAATTAAACTGATCAAAGGAAGATATTATGTGATTTGAAGAATAAAAATAAAATATACGCGAAGAAAAAAATATAAATAATGAAAATCTCAGTAAAATTATATAATTTTTTGCTTAAGAAAGTAATCTTTTCATAAATCAAACACACACAGATACAACTACACACACACACACACACACACACACACACACACACACACACACACACACACACACACACACACGCGCAGGGTGTCCCAGAATTAACTATCTATTTCAATGAAGTCGGGCAAATAAAAATAAAAATAGAGTGACAAAATTTTATGTTTATTATTTAATTATGATAAAACAAATAGATTTATAAATCTGACGTCAAAACTTTATTGAAAATTTTCAACATGTGCTCCGTCTGTATCCCTGGAAGTTTCAAACCAATCCATTTTGAAACAATTCAGGAGTTATCTCCTGTACTGCTAACTAAATGCGTTCTTTAAGTTCAGTTAAACTATCGCTCCACCCTGAGAACGGAGTTAGAGGAAATAACTGCAGTCAAATTGAAAAAAAATTACCGTGGACAGAAAAGCGGGGTCGAACAGGAATAGAATCCTCTGCACTCTCCTCAGATTGACAAACACTCTGATATGTCCGTACTGGAGCTTCCGGTGCGAATGCCAGGCAGAACGGCATGTCATTTCTAAATTTCTGGCGGAATGAATTACGTCATGGTGTTGTTTTTCTCAGAGACGGTGCCCAATTCACCCTACTACAACATGTGATCGACAAAATTAAAATAAATCAATTCGCATGCGCAAAATTATATATACATATATGTATATATCCTAGGGCATATATTTTCAAGCATGAATGAAATCATCTGCACACATTACAGATCATATACAATTACTACCATAAGACGACACATAAAATGCTACACAATACACAGACAAATACACACATGCGCACGCATATCTGTCTACATCTCTCTTTCCTCATATATCTTTACCATATATACATATATATACACACATACATACATATATACATATACAAGCATATATATATATATATATATATATATATATATACATATATAAGTTTCTGTCTGTCTGTCTGTCTGTCTGTCTGTCTGTCTGTCTGTCTGTCTGTCTGTCTCTCTCTCTGTCTCTCTCTCTCTCTCTCTCTCTCTCTCTCTCTCTATATATATATATATATACATACATACATACACATGTATATTTATATATATATATATGTATATATAGATAAATATACGTATATATATATGTATGTATATGAATATATTTACACTTATATATATATATATATATATATATATATATATATATATATATATATATATACATACATGTACACCTTTAGATATGCGTATACGGTGTATAAGTGCTTATATTGCTATGATAGACAACATGTTTAAATTCAGACCATGTATCCACGCCGCACACAGACACTCACACACACAGACACTCACACACACACATGTATATAAACATAGAGAAGTATATGAAAACACTGAAACGCAAAGAAAGAACTCTAAGTAATATCAGCAACTCTTCTGTTTCTATTAAAAAAATGGAAGGAAACAGCACAAATAAATATCGAAAGAAAAACTAATGCCCAAAACGAAAACAATACAAAATATACACATCAAAACAATAGGAATAAACACCACAACAGCACAAGTTATTGATTATTCTGACACACTTTGTGAAAAATTAATAAATATAAATTAAAGAAAAAGATAGATTTAAAGCAAGGGATTGTGAAAGAGATGAAGAAGAAGGAGAAAGAGAAGAAGGAGGAGGAGGAGGAGGAGACGAAAAATTCAAAGAAGAAGACGAAGAAGAAAGGTGTAAAAGGAGAAGTAGAAGAAGAAAAAATAAGAATAAGAATAAGAAGAACCGTCTGGTAAAGAATAGACAAATAGATTTCTTTGTATAGACTTGTGATTCCATGTTTGGTTGGAGGGTGTTTTGGAAAATTGCTATTCAAGATTGTTGTGTTAGAAATATAAATGAGACAACGGCGATTGACGAACGCAACAAAAAGATTAATAAATAGGATGCGGTGGGGGTCTGTAGAAATATTCACCCAAAGAAAAATATCTAATGATCATCACCATAGTTGTCATTGTTGTTATCGTTATTATTATTATTATTATTATTATTATTATTATTATTATTATTATTGTTATCTGCTTTGGCATTTTTTTCCTATCATCTTTCTCCTTCGTCAGTACAGTCACAACCGATGGGGTACCAAACCAATTTCATCAACCACCTTTATATCAGATTCCCTCTTTTTGACCTTAACCCCGCCCCAAACCCTTCCAACAACCAGCAACCTTCATCGCCCTATCCGAATGCAGCAGTGTATAAAAGAAAAGAGGGGAGTGCACATTTAGCAGGATTTATCAAACTGTGAAACATTCTCCAGAAAAGACATTATTTTGAAACGCACTTGTTTTCCGTGTTGTTTTTTTTTTAAATTACAAAAACAAATATTTAAATTTAAAAATATAATTAATTCTAAAAAATATCAAAACCCCACAAAAACAAAAGCAATTCTAAATGTTCACTTATTTATTTTATTGCCATTTCTTTAAATATTTTTTTATATGGTATATGTTTTTCTTTATTGTTTTCATTTTATATATTTCTCAAGTAGTAACGAGAGATAAAAAAAAACACGCACACACACACATACAAACACGCACACAGATGCGTACGCACACAGATGCGTACGCACGCTCATACTTTACAATTAACGAAACAAAAGAAAGCTGACTTCTAAATGAATTATGATTAATTAATTATTCCCTTTTCCCATTTAAGGAGCGATATTTATCTTGTCTAAAAGCAATGTTTATGAGAAGACAAAAGAAATCCACAACTAAAACACGTAAAGTGAATTAGACTTTTGAAATACAAAACGTTCTGTCAATAAGTATTGAAACCTTTTAAATTTGTGGTTGAAATATATAAGTACTATGAAGAGTACATCCGACTATGTATATAATCAAATAAAATTCGGGTTAAAAGCTTGTAGAATGTTATGCAAAGCTCTCTCCCACTCCCAGCCATGGCTTTGTGGTAAGACGTTTGCTTCCAAACCACTTGGTTCCAGGTTCAGTTCTGCTAAAGAGCACTTTTGGCAAGTTTATTCTGCTATAGCCTCGAATCTATCAAAGCCTTGTGAGTGGATTATTTTGTTGATGGAAATCGAAAGAAGCCCCTCATATATATATATATATATATATATATGCCATTCTTCAGTTTTATTTCAAGATTTCTTGCCAATAGAGAAAAAACCGGTTTCTAACTTAGATTCAAGGCTCCTTCATTGGAATTTAAACATCAACAACAAGGTATTTGTGTATATATATGTATGTATGCATGTAGATGAGCAGATGTGTATGTTTTGCTTTATATATGTATTCTCATGCATATAGTTGCATATATAGACATTCGTATATATTTAAATGATAAACTTCTGCAAAAGTTTACAGACTTTTACAGTTCCACTGCAATGAAGAATACATCTGACACCGTACATTGATAAGGGAGCTGTTTCAACGATAGTGTTACTTTGAATATTTTATGAAGTGGTGAAGTAGTTTTCGTATTGCATGTCCTAATCCCACTGCGTTCTTCGAAAATGAGAGCAGTCGATTGGCGGAAATATATGTGAATCGGAAAGGTGCAGTCGAGGTTCAGATGTCGGGGCAAGAACAACAAATTGAAGATTAAAAACATCTAAAACGAAGACGAAGAAGAAGAGCAGCGAAGAGAGAAAACATTGAACGAGAAGAAGAGCCGCAGCCGTTATATAATTTTCTGTGTGTTTTATAAAACTGCTTTGTCATTGAATTGTTTCCGAGTGTTCTTTTCAATTGCCTCTGTGTGGTAATAATCGGCCAGTTTCCACAATACCCCTCCCCCGAACTTGCTGGCCTTGTGCTAAAATTTGAAATCAATTACTTGTAAGGTAATAATTAATATTCATAAAATACGTAAGAAGGAAGCTTTATGACGGCAGCAAGTTGATGTTTTATGAGAGAAATAGTCAAAAGTATCGACTGTACTTTGGAGGTCTTCAAGTATAATCATGGTTTATGATATGATGAGTGCGTCTTGTTAGGCAAAAAAACAAACAAACAAACAAACGAATAAATTGAGACGCAGATTTATTACTAAGTGCAAACTGAATGAAATTAATTTTCGGATTAATTTGTTGTTATAAAAGTTCAGAAAAACTGTCATTATAATTAGCTCCAGAGGGAATATAAGTTAGATTGGAAAGAGTATGTGTCGGTGAGAGAGAGAGAGAGAGAGAGAGAGAGAGAGAGAGAGAGAGAGAGAGAGAGAGAGAGAGAGAGAGAGAGAAGGGGAAGATAGAGAGGAGATTTATTCAGTGTTAAAAGCTCTGTAAGTCTTCTGTTAAACATTTCCTTCATCGCATTACAGGTTGAGAAGCAAAACTGTTATTTCTGTAAGTAAATTGAATTCAAGAAAACACATCACCGAATTATGAGCCATTATATGGTGGAATGCCATCAATCAATGTAGACTTAAAATTTTTACCTTCTACGATTTATGGAGGGGAAAATAAAAAAGGATATTTTCAAGATAGAATGGTTTAGTGAATGATTCATTTTTCATGTTCTATAATGTAGTTTTAAAGTTCCACAAGATTTATGGGGTGCCGCGTTATCAACAAAGAAGGAGCAAAAAATAATTGCATAAAGGTCGTAAAAAATGAACAAACTATTACTACGAGGCTTACAACATAGTTTGTGGTTCTAGGGACGATCCCTCACTGAACTTGGAAGATTTATACGCGGAAGATTTATACAGCTGTCAATTACACAGAGCTGATAGTTTTAATGAGACTGGTGTCTGGTACATCGTCAATGTATCTATTTACAACTTCGTGATAGTGGCTTTGGCACATTCTTTGTTCTTGTGTTCATAATAGCTGCTTTAAAGGGTTGGTAGAAACGTATTACTCTTAACTTCTTTATTCAGCCAGTGTAGAGAGAAAGAAATTGAGAGAGGGAGAGGAAGGCTAAGAGAAAAAAGAAAGAGAGAAGGAGAGAGAGAGAGAGACAAAGAAATGGAGAGGGAATCGGTGCTTGATTAGTTCTATATTTATGTATATATGGATGTGCTGTACAGATTGACCAAAAGTCTAACAAGTTCAGTTCGCAACCACAAGCACCCGGATTCAATATTCTTTTCTACTCTAGACACAAGGCCCGAAATTTTTTGGGGAGGAGCCAGTCAATCAGGTCAATCGCAGTACACGACTGGTACTTAATTTATCGACCCCAAAAGGTTAAAATGCAAAGTCGACCTCGGCCTAATTTGAACTCAGAACGTAGCGGCAGATGAAATACCGCTAAGCATTTCGCCCGGCGTGCTAACGTTTCTGCCAGCTCGATACCTTACATAGATTCAATATTGGGTAACGGCCATCGATCCTTGCTCGAGTCGGTCCATATTTTATGAATGAAATGGTGTTGAGGTGAATTGCACAGAAGTCCATTGTGTGGATTCAGTCTGTGATTGAGAAGTTACAGCCGTGTGACACACTGTGCCATGATGATTCTGTAGGATAACATTATAGGTAACAAGTGTTGGCGGAATACTCAGTCACTTACATGTTAATTTGATCAACAGATCGTGCAATCAACCAAAAAACTCATCGTTGAACGACGGACACCCACCACAGTACCATATGTGTGTATGTATGTATGTATGTATGAATATCTATATGTGTGTGTGTGTGCATCTATGTGTGTGTGTGTGTGTGAATATATATATGTATGTATATATGTATGTATCCTTCAACGTGTTTGCTTATCCTTATGTATTTCTCCCTCTCTTTTTCCCAAAATTTACCTGCCCACTTATCTAGTTTTGTGTAGAATGGTTAAATTATAGACTAATCTATGCATAAGAAGTCTAAGGAATCATATGAAATTATTTTTACATTGCAAAGAGAAGGGTAAATATATCTTTGAGAATAGATATTTTTCTTTTTTTTTTTTGGTTAAAGACAATTTCTGGTTTTCGGCATTTGATAAAAGAAACTACAGCAAGCTGGTTTGGTGTGTTGTCGAACACTTAAAATAGAGTCGAAATACTTGCTTCACAACGGCAATTGTTCGCTTTATCATTAATGTTTCGTCTTTCGTTTTAATTTTGTTTATTTCTTTTTGGTTTTACAGTTAATCCAAGAACAACAACAGCAACAACCACAACATCAGCAATGGCAACAAGTTCTTAAAAGCTAATGGAAATGAATATATTTAGCCAACAAGTATTCTTTTAGAGTAAATTACACCGCAAAAGTAAACAAATAATTTAAAAATACTAAACAAGTCTAAAATACCAAATAAACTGACGTTGATACAGTTCCAATGAGAATCTTAAAGCAAAGAATCGTTATTAGATTTTATGACAATTCTAAAGAGAGAAAGAAAAAAAAAACTGAGTTAAATTTGTTTACTGTTTAAGTATGAAAGCCAAGAACGGCAAGTTTATATTTCCGAAGAAGCTGTTCCAACTTGGATATTTCCGTAGTGCCAGAGAAATATGAAACTAAATATAGTTCTTGCAAGTTGCTTAGGATTTATTACCGGATTTATTCACATGATTTCTGGAAATTAATTAAGTCCGGTGCCTTCAGGTTCGCAACCACTTAAATCCCATGTTTGTATGTGTTAGTATCTACAGGGGTAAATGAAGGAAAAAACCAAGCAAAATGTATGATTTCAAAATTAACTGCAAAATAAATTTCTTCAAGTTTCGGGAAATGAAAGCTTTTAATGAAATATTTAGGGACATGGCTTCACTTTCTCCAGCATAAGGACATCTTTCAAAGCATCATCACAGCCTTACATATGTACACGGCAGGACTGAATCTAAAAATAAATAACCCTGTCGCAGGTCAGAACAAACTTATTCTTGTGTAAGTTTTTCTTCGGTGTTTGTCTTAAGCAAAATTATTTCAGCCATGTTCAGTCCAGTATTTCCTATTGACAAATGATTGATTTTGTTATAACAAAAATAGAAAATGTAATCGACCAGTAACTAAACAACACAGTCGGAGATAACGGAAAATGTGAAGAGATCGGGTACTGTGAGTATATAAAGGTATTTTTGGTATTGAAACTTGACGCCTTTCAATACAAAAGTTTCAGTTAAATGGTTGCCAATATGTCAGCAGCAGTAAATGCAACATACTAAAGTTACTGAGTTTCAGATTAAACTGCTGGCCAGGAAAAACGAAGATTCACTTTTATTATCGATTAGCTCAAGTTCACATCTTTTCAATATTTTGCTTTAAAGTCTAACCTAGACGCAAAAGTCAAAGTCCATGGCTGTTTTCAGCCGTCTGAGTTGGGTGAGAGGAAGACAAAATGGTGACCTCAATCCAGAAATGTACCCCGAATGACTGCAATAGATGGACTCCACTAAGGGCACCATAGAGTCTGATAGTAGTTTTAAACCGGGCAACGCATTATTTTCACTATTCAAGAATTCAGATTGTTAAGAACCGGAAGAAATATTCCAACAGCATTGGGCAATATTGATCCCATACGTAATTATATAAGTTAAAAATATGGGACCAATATTGATTTCTAATCATATCGATCTCATATTAATGATATTGTTTTAAAGTATGGAGTCAGTTTCTCTCATAGCAATATTGATTATATCTTTAATGACATTGTTTTCAAATACAGTATCAATATTGATTGATAAATATGCTGATCCCATATTAAGGATATTACTTTCATATATGAAATCAATATTGGTCTACAACCGGTTGCGAAGTAGCAGAACCGATAAAACTTTAAATAAGATGATTTGCCATATATATATATATATTTCTAGTCTTGACATTCCGAGTTCAAATTCTACCGAGATAAACTTTACATATTACTCTCCTTGGGACAATGAAATTGAATATCAGCAACAAAGCAGTCAAATCGTAGAATTAGTAGAAGAAAATATTTTGCGTTTCTTTCGTGAATAGGTCGATTACATCGATCCCAGAGATCAACTGATACTTATTTTATCAACAATAAATAAATAAATAAACGAAGGTTAACTAACAACTGCCATAGTTCTTATTGTATATGTGTTTCTATGAAAGTACACACACACACGCGTATGTATATATATATATATATATATGTATATATATATGAATACTTTATACATGTATATATGCATACATACATATACATGCACACACGTATACAAGTACACATATGTATATATATGAATGTTTTAAATATTATGTACACACACACATACACAGATACATACATACACACACACACACACGTATAAAAATACGGTGACAAACAGATTTATTAAAAATATGTTTGACGCAATCATTTATATAAGTGTATGCGCATGTGTACACTGCATGTGCATGTGTACACTGCATGTGTAGATGTGCGTGCGTCTGTGTGTGTATGTGCGTATATGCATCGCCTTTTATACAAATGTACATAATAGCTATCTATATGTATATATGTATGCCTGTAAGTACACAAATAGGCAAATTTGTTTCCCAATACGTTCGCACATTGAAGCAACTCTTTATACAGACACGTAACTGCACACACATACATATACACATATATACATAATATACACTTGCATATTAATGAGATTAGTCTACAATTTGTTTAATCAATGTTGTGAATCACAATAAGACCTAAGGCTTCTTGAAAATTTTGAGACGTTTTAATTAGCAGTGCATCATGGGAAATATCGTTTTTGCAATTATCTTGTTGCAGTATATTTTCTTTGCTACTCTGTCAATATGTCGTTTCATTAACGTGCAGCTAGGCTGACTGACGAGGCCTTCGGGTCTTCAGATATATGCAGGAATGGTTAAAATACTTATGTGCATTTTTTGAAAAACAGAGATAACGCTGTTAAAACGACAATCACAATCATGCTATAATAACGAGAGAGAGAGAGAAAGAGAGAGAGAGAGGGGGGGAGAGGGAGGGGGAGAGAGGGGGAGGGGGGAGGGGGGGAGAGAGGGGGGAGAGAGGGGGGAGAGACAGTGAGTGAGTGTATGTGTGTATGTGTGTGCGTAAGGGAAATAGTATAGGAGAGAAATAGAAGGAGGAGTAAATGAGAGAGGAGGATTATTAAAGAGGTGGTGGATAACAGAGATTTTGGGGTGGATTGTGTGTGTATGCGAGAGAGAGAGAGAGAGAGAGAGAGAGAGAGAGAGAGAGAGAGACGGAGAGAGAGGGAGAGAGAAAGAGGAAGAGAGAGAGAAAAGAGGAAGAGAGAGAGAGAGAAAGAAAGAAAGAGTGAGAAAGAGGAAGAGAGAGAGAGAAAGAGAGACAGAGTATATGTGATAAGGAATGAAAAATCATGGTCGGTATGACATGAGAGATAGAAGGAAAACGAGATGTAACAGAGAAAGAAAGAGCGACACTGAACAACAAATTGCATGTTGAGAAAATTTAGATAATTGTCATTGAGGAAATCCATTGAAAATTGTGAAGTTTTGCTTGACCAGGACAGACCCAAAAATCTCTCGTAGTAAGTTTTATTCTAAAATGTAACCGAGTCCAATCTATTTAAAAACCAGTATAAAAACGTGAATATAGTCTGAGTTGTTTTTATCATCAATATAAAAGTTTTGGCGTGATTTCCATGCCTTATCAACTGCATCCATCTTCTGAATTGAGACTCAGAAAACCAATTTCTTCTGCTTTTGAGGGTCCGGGGTATAGTTTGCTATTTCTGGTTTATTGTAAAGCTTGAGTGAAAATATTCCCTGGTATATTCTGCAGCCCCCGCACACACAAAAGGGTAAGGAGAAAAGGAAATGTCAAACAATTAGACAACAGTAAGACATGTAAAAGGTTGAAGAACTAGCATATACACACTCACAAATTTATAAGTTTACATATACATGTATGTATGTATGTATGTGTGTATGAGCAGAATATGGATCTTGTTCAGGTATTCATTGATTTAACAAAGGCCTTTGATACTGTAAATAGGGCCTTTCTATGGAAAATACTTGGCAAACTTGGATGTCCTGATCACTTTGTATCTATAATTAAAACATTTCATGATGAGACGGAGGCTTGGGTGAATGTTGGTAGTGGCATGGCGGGACCCATTCCTGTATAGAATGGTGTCAAGCAGGGTGACATCCTTGCCCCAACTCTCTTTTCTTTGAACTTTGCTGCTGCTTTTACTCATCGTTTTGCTAAGGTTAGCTCTCTGGGAATATATGTCAGATATCGATCTTCTGGCCGCCTCTTTAATCTTCTCCAGTCTTTTATTCGTGACCTCCTTTATGCAGATGACTGTGACTTAGTCACTCATACAGTGGATGACATGCAAATACTCATGAATTGCATTTCTGCTTCTTTGCAAGGCATTTGGACTCAGCATTAGCCTGGACAAGACTGTTGTAATGTTCCAGCCTGCACCAGGAAATCCATATGTAAAACCAGCTATTTTGGTTGAAGTAACAATTCTGAAGGTGGGGAGACAAGTTTGTCTACCTGGGAAGCACGCTCAGCCGTTCTTGCTCCCTGGATGAGGAAATATGTTTCAGGTTGCAGAGAGCAACTAATTCCTTCCGGTCTCTTCAGTCTCGTGTCTGGTCCCAGCATCGCAAGGCAAACAAAAGTTGCTGTGTATCGTGCATGTGTACTGACATCGCTCCTCTACTCATGTGAGACATGGACTCTGTACAGACGTCAGGTAAGGGTCCTGCTGCTGCTGTTACTGATAATGGTGCTGATGGTGATGATGATGATGATGATATCCATAACAACGTTGATGATAATCATGATGGTGGTGTTAATGGTGATGACGACGATGATGATAAAAATGATGTTAATTATGATGATGATGATGATGTTGATGATGTTTTGGATAGAATTGGTAGTTGCGTAATACAATGGGGAAAGTAACTTGGGTACGATAGTGAACCTAATAGCGAAGGAAGCAAGTGGCTGTTGCTTAGCAACACTGCCGATGATAGTGATAATGACGATGCGACTTGCGATGGTGGTGGTGGCGGTGGTGATTAAATCTAAGAATTTGCCTCATCAACTACGACAGAGAACAGGAGGAGCGACAGAGCGAAAGGGAAAGAGAGAGAGAGAGAGAGAGGGAAGAGAGAGACTGAGAGAGAGAGAGACTGAGAGAGAGAGAGAGAGAGAGAGAGAGAGAGAGAGAGATAGAGAGAATGAGAGAGAGAGAGAGAGAATGGTATCTTTCTTTGCATTCAGGTAGAAAAGGATGTATCCATATAGGTGTGTGTGCGTGTGTGTACATGTATATATACACAATATATATAGCATATACACACACGCACATTAGCACATAAGTATATTTATATTTCCCTCGATAAACAAACAAATGTAATTCCTTCTATACGTATATGTGTGTGTGTATGTACGCATGTATGTATACATACCTATATACATATATTAGTATGTATGAAGAGGGATATCAATGTATATATTCGTATATAGATGTATATTGTTTCTACATTTTCATGTCTTTGTGTGTGTATATATATATATATATATATATATGTATATATATATGCAGATGCTATATATGTGTTGAATATACATAGATGTACAGACAAACACACACACACACACACACACACATATATGTATGTACAAGCGAAAGAGGCACAGAGAGGCAGACAGAGAGGCAGACAGAGAGGCAGACAGAGAGGAAGAGTTAGGGAGAGCTTGTGTGTGGGTGTGTTACAGAGAGAGAGAGAGAGAGAGAGAGAGAGAGAGAGAGAGAGAGAGAGAGAGAGAGAGAGAGAGAGAGAGAGACGGAGCAAGGGAAAGAAAGAAATAAAGAAAGTAAGAAAGAAGAAGAGATCAGTATGCATGCATGAGTGTTTTCGTGTCTCCGCAAGTGAAGAGTGAACATACATTGTGGAATGTACAATGATGGTAATTGAAACTAAGATCTTTAATGATTGAACGGAACAATGGAATCAAAGAAAGTAAAACGAATTGTAGAAACAATAAAACAATAACATTAAAAAGAAGAAGAATAACAACAGAAATACAAATATAAAAAAAAACAATAAAACCATTTGCAAGAAAAACAACAACGGCAGTAGTCGTACAAGGAAAAGGCGACAACAACAATTAAATAAATATAAAAAGATAAATAAGAATATTAAGAAACGATAAACTATTCCACAATTTCTTTCCTTATATATATATATATATATATATATATATATATATATATATATACACACACATATATATATATATACATACATATATATATATGTGTGTATTGATAGCTATATCGATACACATTAGCACATATGAAATATGAGAGCGTGTTTGCCTGCACGTATGCATATGTATGTTTGTGTGTGTATGTGTGTGTGTGCGTTTCTTTGATGGAGAGAGTGTGTGTACATGTGCGCATGCGTTACATATTTTTCTTCATGAAACAAAAAAAAAAATGAAACAAAAAAAATATCAGTCATTTGAAGTAATTCAAATTTATCGATCGTTTTTCGTTAGCTTCCATTTTAGAAAAAGAAGTCGGCTTCTTTTATACTTTTGATGATGATGATGATGATGATGATGATGATGATGATGATGATGATGATGGTGATGGTGATGATGGTGGTGATGATGATGATGATGATGATGACTACGATGATGATGATGATGATGATGAGGTGGAGCAGGAGAAGGAGGAAGAGAAGGTGGATAAGGAATATGACAATGATGATGATAACGATTATTACATATGTGATATCGGCAACGACGATGATTGTGATGGTTATGGCGGTAGCGGAGGTGTTCATGCCTCTGCTACTGCTCTTGTGACTGCTAAAGTTCCTGCTGCTGTTGATGATGACGATGATGATGATAATGGAGAGGATGGCAAGGCCGTCGACGGCCATAATGATGATCATAATAATCTAGAACATGACTGCCGTCACCTCCTTCACCAAACTCGAAACCAGTGACTTCTCGTTATGGCTATTTCCATGTTTCCTCTGTCTCCACTTTATCATCATCATCATCAGCATCATCATCATCGTCATCATCATCATCATCAAGAAGTGCAAAAAAGTCATGAAGAAGAATTACGCAAGAAGGAACTACACAATCACTTCCATGAAGCCACGGTCCTCCGGGATTTTCCAATCCAAACAGAAGAGGTGCTACAGCATAACAAACCGGACCTAGTGGCGGTGGACAAGATGCACCACATATGCTATAGAGTTGCTGCTGTATGCTCCTTTGATTTGACCCGCGAATAGATGAGAAGGAAGGCGATAAGATAGAGAAATACAACCCTCTTAAGAAAGAAATAGCCCTGGTATGGAAAATGAAGAAAGTGAAGATAGTGCCAATTATTGTTGGGTCCTTGGTAACAGTATCAGAAGGTATCAAGGGGAATATAAAGGAAACTGGAATAGGGTGCCCAGTAGAACTGTTACAAAAGGTTTGCTTCCTGGGCACAGCCAGAATAATCAGGAATGTAATAGATAGCTGAAAAGAATGGATAGCATGGTACCGTAGGCTGCAGGTAGCAAGCCCGCTACGCATGTAAGACTTCAGGTGCTTCAATAGAACCTGTGATAAAGAGAAACGATAATAATAATAATAATAATAATAATAATAATAATAATAATAATAATAATAATAATAATAATAATAATAATGATGATGATAATAATAATAATAATAATAATAATAATAATAATAATAATAATAATAATAATAATAATAATAATAATAATAATAATGATGATAATAATAATAATGATGATAATAATAATAATAATAATATTTGATTGATTTATATATATTAAAAATTTGGTAGATGTAGCTGCGTTTGTAGAGTACTTGTTTAATCTTTTCGCAACATTCATTTTCTTTTTCTTTCTTTAAAACCTGACTCTAATCTCGCCTCATCCGACTTTGCTTCTCAACTCTCGTGGGGTTACTAAAATGGCATTCCAGTAATATACTGTGTGTGAATTCAGTCAATAAATACAAAATTCCATTTATATAAATGGGTGTCTTTGTGAAAATGTTAGAATGCCTCAACGTTATTCGTATTGTTGTCACCTCAACGTTGGATTTTGCAACGAGACAATAACTCAGTTTTCAACTACGAGAACATCGTTTTCAGAATCTTAACTTTAAAATGTTTCACTGAATGGAAGTGGAAATCCATTTTTTAAATAAATTCACTCAATTCTTTAAACTTTTGCACGTTTTATACAGAAATGGCTTTGTATTTATCTTGGTTTCTACTGGCCTCGCTGTGTCAAATCTATTCCACAAGCATTTCAAATGTCTTCGTTTAGAATTCACGTTTTATCTTCAGAAAATGGAAAAACAAAACAAAACAGAATAGAAACTTTGATACTAACTTGAACGAAGTTTACAGTCAAGAAGTTCTTTTTCATTGATTTTGTCCAAACGGTTTTGTCTTTCACAAATAATTTTTATATAATCTTTCTAAAGTAATTCTTATGTTGTTTATCTTCTCTGGAAACCTGATTTAGAACAAAATTATTTGCGAAGTTCATGTCTGACAAAACCTCAACCTTATCTGACCACAATCTCTATATTCAGTGACTGATGCCACCACAGTTTTAAAAAGTTCACTCAAAGTGGTTTACAAAGTTCAGCTAATAATTGCAAATTAGGTTTTCCAAAGTGTAAAATTCCCTTGCTACAACAGACACCGATATTTTTTTTCTGTCTTGCCGAATACTACATACAGTATAATCATAAGAGCGTGTACAGAACACGCTAATGTATAAACTTTCAAGTAGAGAGATACAATGGCTGTGGGGTTAAAGTGCAGAACTACCTTTAAATAGGGAGGAATTCAAATATTAAACAATATTGTGAGACTAGAGTTTTGTTAGATAGATTCCTCGAAAGGGCGGCGCATTCTCTATTATTGCGATGCTCCTCTTTACCAACAGATACACACACACACACACACGCGCACACATACACACAAATGTTCGATTCTCCGTGCATCTTTATCTTAGCTCCTCATTTGTCACCTTTCTTCTCTTTCCTTCACTTCCCCGGTTCGCTGGACTTTTCCTCCCCCCAGATTTCGGGCATTGTACCTAGAGCAGAAAAGTATATATATATACACCTATACATATATGCATATATACATGTATACATACACATACATATATATATATATATATATATGACGTATACTAAATTCCACTTGCAATATATATATAGAGAGAGATCAGCAAAATTTTATATTAGAGAGCACCAAATGAGCCCGTTAACCCCACAGCCAAACCCATATCCCCGTTGACTGATATATAACAAGCTGCTAAATAAACATATATGTCATATTCATCCTAGTTAAACCCACATAACCTCCATAGTTGTCTCAACTGTCAGTCACCTCTCAAATTGATTATATTCATATTCATTTCCCCTCTCGCTCGTGTTAATTACTATAAATTATATGACGTTTAATTAAATGCACCATCAATTAATGACCAGCCTTAATGACTGCTCATTAAAATATGTTCTTAGATCTAGAAACGGAAGTCAATACATTTAACAACCGTAAATAAGTGTAAAGGTTTCAACTCCTTTGATAATGCAGTCTTCGAAATTATCAGGACACGTGATTAAAACAGAAATATTCCTCCTAAATACTGAATTCTCTACCAACCTCATTCTATTTTCGTTTTTGCATTTGGTTCACAAGGTATTTTAAACTCATGTTTTGAAACAGAGTTTGTTGTCTCTCGGGAGGGTCACTATTCCAATAATAAACACACGCACTGGTCTTATTTCAGTTCTTTATATTCGATATATTCGTTTCGATATTAGACTGGAACCATGTTGGAGCATCGCCTTGAAGTTGTTTTTTTAGTTGGACGAATTGAGCCCAGTACCTTTTGGAAACTCGGTACTTATTCTATCTATCTTTATGAAGAACCGTTAAATTACGGGGGCGTAAGCAAGCCAACACCGGTTGTCAAGCGTTGGTGGGGAAAAAAAGACAAAACGAAACACACACACTTTGGCACACATGCACGCACGATCTCGCGCACACACACATACAGACACGCACACACACATACAGACACGCACACACAAGACGGTCTTCTTGTTTCCGTTTACCAAATCCACTTCCAAGGCTACAACGACCCAGTGTTTTACTGGTACTTAATTTATCGACGCCGAAAGGATGAAAGGCAAAGTCGACCGTGGAAGTTTGTGAAATAATGGCAACAAAAGGATATTGACAAATTTTGCTGATTCTTTGAGTGACCAAACGATTAACCAAAAAATCGATTAGTTAATTGGTTAACTATTAACGAATTGACTAATAATAATAATAATAGTAATAAAATAAGTGAAAGAGAGCTAGTGTGTGTTTATTATTGGAAATATGATCCAACCGAAATGCAACAAAATCATTGTCTCTTGGTTCCTTTAATTCCGTATCTTATTAACGTAGTTACTACAAATATCAGGCTTGTCGCTACTTACTCTGTCGGTTCTCTGTGGTTCATTTAATGTCCTGGGTTGTCTCCCGCGCTCTTTTTTTAACCTCGGAATTACTGATTAAGAAGATGCCCCTCAGTAATATTATAATTTAATTCATTATAATTCCGTGGATTATTTCATGAATTATGCTGAAACCTATTTCACTGTTAGTTGTAACACAGTTGAATGTCAAAACAAAGAATAACTGCTGTGAAGACTGTCTGGTAAGCATTCTCTGTTGGTGCGTCTTCCTCCATATAAATACATACAGCGAATATAATTAATCATTTTAGGCTTTATGTAGTTGTATTGTAGGCTATTCTATATATATTACGATGAGTCAGGATGATCGGTATTGTGGCGCCGACGCAAAAACAATGACGAGGGGGAAACAGTTTAAAAGAAAACAAAAATAGTACAAAGAAAGCGCGAAGAAAGTTAGAGATGTAAAGAAGAGTGTAGGGGAGAGGTGGCTAGTTGTAGGAATGGTAAGAACAGAAAGAAGAATATAAAGACAATACAGACACATTGCATGCAATCTTGTTTAAGTGCTTAGGTTGATAGAATAAATAGAAATTGTAGAGAACGATCGAGAAGATACATAAAGAATAGAATTTTCGATATAATGTACTAATGTACCTTTATGAAATACATTGGTGTGTATGGAGGAGAGGGAGAGAGGGTTGAAAGACAAGGGTAGAGAGAAGGAGAGAGAGAGAGAGAGAGAATGGAGGGTACAGAGAGTGGTGAATGATATTGGGTGCATCTATGATCGATTAGTGTTATTGGAGTTGTATTAAGTAGATCATTCCTCATCAAATTACCTAAAATGGGCGAACGCATAGCTGCGCTGTCAAGAAGTTTGAATCGCACGCATTTATTTCCGCGTTCGTTCGCAGCACGCGGCACCTTCACGAAGTATCTTTCTATCGGCATACACGCGCGTGCACACACACACGCACATTACATACACCCACGCACACACGCACACACACAGGCGGCGAGCTGGCAGAATCGTTAGCACAGTCTATTTCTGTCTCCCTAGTTTCTTTCACAGGTTCACACTCGGCGTAGGACTATGTTACCCCCCCCCCCCCCCCCGAAGTTCTGTCCTGTTGATTCGAACCTGACCCTTCCTGGTAGCGAAACAAACTTCTCAACCACTCCGCTATGTGATAACTTTGGTAAGAGGCCAGAAATTTCGAGGAATGGAGCAACGCTCATCTGGTCATTATATTGAATCTAGATTTATGAAGCCGCAGGAAAAAGTCACTGTAATAAAGTTAGATGGGCTTTGTCCTGGGTGGGGGATATCGGAGGTTTTTTTTTTCCGGGTCCCATAAATTAATTGTAACTTTTTCCTGTGACCTTATTACCGGTCACCATAAATTAATTGTGACTTTTTTTTCCCTAGCCAAAATTGTAACTTTATTACAGTGACTTTTTTTCCCTCTGACCTTATTACGACCACCATTATTATATTGACGCCGATAGGCAAAACCGATCTCAGTGAAATTTGAACTTAGAACGAGAAGACGGACGAAACGCTGCTGACCATTTTCTCCGGCATGTTAACAATTCTGCCAGTTCACCGCCCTCGGTCATGTGA
This sequence comes from Octopus bimaculoides, assembly GCF_046866305.1. Lineage (NCBI taxonomy): Eukaryota > Metazoa > Mollusca > Cephalopoda > Octopoda > Octopodidae > Octopus > Octopus bimaculoides. Next base: position 65,915,931 of record NC_142939.1, read on the forward strand.
TATTGTTTAATGCAATGTCTCGCTTTATTGATTTCTAACAGTGAAAAGCAAAGTCGACTTGGGTGAACTTTGAACTCGAAAAGTATCTGGACGGAACGAAATAAACTAGTTTTATTCTTGCAGCACTTTCCTTTCTGGAGAAATGTCTCTGAAATTCATGATTTTTTGCTCTCAGTTAGGTTTGAAACGTAAAGTAGATTTAAGTGTTTTCTATTTAAATGTAGGGAAGTTGGTGGAGGGGCTGTTGTTGTGATTATGAAGTACACTCACCGTAATTCATTCGGAAAGAGAAAGAGCGGGAGAGAAGGAGAATGAGGGGAGAAGAAGAAGTAGGAGAAGAAGAGGCGGGGAAAAAGAAGAAAAAGATGAAAAAGAAGAAGAAGAAGAAGTAAGAGAAGAAGAGGAAGAAGAAGAAGAAGAAGAAGAAGAGGAAGAAGTAGTTGATTTAGAGAGTTACAATTAAAAAGCGATGCAGTGAGATAACGATAGTGAAAGAGAGAACGTAAAAGAGAGAGACGACATAAAAATAGTGAAACAGTGGATAGGAAGAGAGAAAGGAAAAGGAGGGGAGAGAATGGACGAAACACATCAAAGAAATTAAAGATGGACACGAACAACAACAACAGCAACGACAACAAGAATGCGAAATAACGAGTGGCAGTTGGAATAGAACATGTGAAGTTACTATGGTAACATTCACTGACAAAACATCAACATTATGCGGATAGCGATGATTTACTATGGAAGTCGTTAAATAAGACATTAAGATAATTACGATAACTAGTGCGGTGTTAGTGATTAACTATCTATCGATACAGGTAAATCTATCTATCTATCTATCTATCTATCTATCTATCTATCTATCTATCTATCTATCTATGTATGTCTATAGTATGTATCTCATTCTCTCTCTCTCTCTCTATATATATATATGTGTGTGTGTGTGTGTGTGTATGTATATGTTTATATATATATATATATATATATATATATATATATATATATATATATATATATATATATATGTATATATATATATATATATATATATATATATATATATATATATATATATATATATATATATATATATATATATATATATATATATATATATATATATATGTATATATATACAAATATAAAGATGGAACAAAAACGGAATAGAGGGCATTAAAACATTCGGACAAATAGATGATACAAAGGCGGACAAGAGAAACAACGATTAGAAGGACGGGACATTCGTGGTTTTCTTTCCTCAGTCAAGTTCCAGAAGTCACGGAGAACATGGTACACAATTAGGAATCGACTGAGAACGATTCAAATTGAGCTGGCGTGTATGAAGTGAAAGCCTAAAGGCAGGAACATAGGAGATGGACATAAGAGGTGTTATACTTAGATATAATCACACACACACACACACACACACACACACACACACACTCGTGCACACGCGCGTACACACACTCACACATACGCAACGGGCTGTCACACCGACACAATTTGCTACAGCCATCTTTGATCCACTGCGAAGTTAGAAAAGTAAATAAACAGTAAACACATCCCAAAGATGCCACCAAGTGGGAGCGAACTGGAAACATGGTGGTCGTGAAGCCAACTTCTTAACCTCTCAGCCACCGTTACAATGTGTTTCGAAAGTAAAACAAGTTCAGTTCGTCTGGAATAATCATATGTAAAATCTTGGTGATGACGATTACAATGCTGATGGTGATGATGATGATATTGATGATGATGGTGATGGCGATGATGATGATGATCTTAGAATGTCTTATTTTTATTAGAAATAATATCCAATAATTGTCTTGATAGAACTCGCAAGAACAATTTACCGTTTCATTCTTCCCATAAATTGGTGATGATACAACATTGACGACAATCTTTGGTAACCTGATTCCAGCCCACGTTCTACACGTCTCACCTGTCTGTTTATGACGGTGACGCATGCAGGAAAAACTAGAGAAGCAACATTTTTTCCGAAATATATTAATGAAGCTGAAGAGATTTCCTTACAAACATCATCCGTTGTATTTGATATGATAAAGTGTATCGCATAAACGCGAATTGTTGTTGTTTTTGTTTCATTGTTAGCAAAAACGTAACAAATACTTCACCACCATCACTCCTATATCCAACACCAGCAACATCAAAAACCACACACCACGGTCACCACCACCACCACCACCACCACCACACTGGGTCCATTCCAAGTGACTTCATGGTAGTTCTTATGCCGTCCTTAAGCCTTTTTCTAGGTTTTTACCAATAGCGTTTCCCCTCTGCAAGCGCACCATAAAACAGCTGTTGAGGTGTGCGTTCATCCGCCATTCGAACAATATGGCCACACCATCTCATTTAGTTTATCAAAATCATTTCTTTAATTGAAGCGTTTGGAGGAAAAGAACTGCATTTAATGTTTAAAGTGCAATGAAGGCACTTTTGGCGGAATTTTTCTAGCAATTTGAAATGTCTTTCATAACATGTCCATGTTTCAGAAGAATACAACAGGGATGGTAAGACAAACGATTTGTAAAAAGCCAATTTTGTGTTGTTATTTATATTTCGTTGGCACCAATCGTGTGACGGCTTTTTTCGAAAGTCGATTGTAGCAGTGACTCGATCAATCCCTAGGGATATTTGAAGAAGGAATTTTTGCATTCCGAAATATTATATCAGACTATGGGGTGATTAAATTACAACAGTTATTATAGTCCATTGTTGTGCCATTCAAAATACATTATTACTCTTTATTATTATTGCTTATATATATATATATATATATATATATATATATATATATATATATATATATATATATATATATACATATGGAGGTATATAATATGTAAAAATTCGATATGTTGAAAGTTTTACTCACTTATTGTATAAAACCATATCAGGGAGCCAGAGTTTGTAGCAGGGTATTCTTAATGCTGTGATATTATGAAAATCTATTGGATCCCATATCAAAAAGTCATCTTCCCACGCCTGAAAATAGAGGTAAAATAAATCATTAAATCAGCCAATCGGAGTCTTTATATGCGAGCAGTTTTTCGACAACTCAGAAACAACGTTTTTCAGATGGTATTTAAAATCATAATTATACTTACTTGAAAATCACTCTTTCAAAAAAAAAAAAAAAGAAAAAAAAAAAGAAAAGAAAAAAAAGCCATACAAGGCTAAATCAAAAATAACATCTGGAATTTTAATCCAGTTTCCTTCACTTTTCAATGATTAGCAGATGAGCGACTATCTTTCCATACAGACACAACAGGGGCTACGCTTTCAGGTCTTTTGCATAATGTTTTCAGAAATAACCCAATAAGTTTACCATTAATTCCATGAAATATTCACGGGTTCCGCTAGTATATACATACTGTGTCTAAACAAACAGATTAGCTTGTCAGGGATGGGGCGTTTTTGACCAAAGAGCTGCCCTCGCAGTACTGTCGCTTTCTAAGAAGAAACAATGAAGCCAGAAAATAATCTGTCTCCCGTCCAGTTCCGAAGTAGCATCTAAATTCAATTAAAATACACCTTGCAACCCTAAAACGAATTGGTCATATCAAAAATTGTTGTGGGTTGTATGTACAAAACAGACAAGGTAGTTTCTGATCATAATTCTGTACCCTCAGCACTGACTTAGCGTTAAACGAAAATAACATTGTATTCGTTTCTGTAATTGCGACAAAGCGATTTCTTTGTGAGATATTGAAAACATGTAAACCAGGAAATAATCAATGATAGAAACGAGAAGAATACAACATTGAACTGGAACATGTTATTATGGGAATGTTTATCAGAATTTGAGACGAGGTCTTATATTCTTTGTTATTCAGTTCCATGACCCAATTTGAACGTTCATTCCGAATGAAAACAGTTTTTTTTTGTTAATGACTTTCTTTTCACAAAATAGGAGAAATTCTTGAAGCTAACGAGTACTTTTTACCTGAAGAATTGCTTCAGACTTTGTCTGGGATCGTTTGGAAAGTACTGTTGATCCATACACGATAGCAACTGAGTACAAAGCAGTTCTCAAAACGATAAATTATACAGCTTAATAGCATTCCGATATGTCGTATAGCAGCCACCTTTGTATTCATTTACTTATTTTTTGCCTGAATTAGGTTCATTGAAAACAAGATAAATGGCTGTAATAATACATTAATTATAGCTAATACCATTCACTGCCAACGGCCATGGTATATAAAAATAAAATACAGTTAACACTTGTTTACTGCTGCCACACTCGCTGACTTGAAGCCTCGCATTAGCATCGCCTTGGCAAGTTTCACTGCCTTACATAGAGACAAAAAGACATAAAATCTAAGATTTTAAAGACATGGTGTTTCGATGTACCTATTCTAAAGAAGTATCGTAAGAATTGGATGAGGAATCTGTCAAAATTTGATTTATAGGTTTCCGAAAGAGCATTTTAGATGGAGAACTGAAACAAGATGAGTGAGATATCCTGAAACTGAAAATATAAAACGAGGCTTTTGGTAGCCATGTTGAATAGTTGCCATATCTTTAACAACCGCAACCGTACACGCTGGGAGAAAAGAAATTGGAATAAAGGTGTCGTGAAATATGGAGTGCATGTTATGTTTGTGAAATGGTCGGTGGAAAAGACCGTGTCATTTATTACTGAGATTTCAGTGAGTATAATTCCGATGAAAGTCTGGCCTTGCGTTTGGTGTTGGAAACCGCAGAGAATCCACCAATGCCTTTGAAAGCATCGACTGCCACCATCTAGTAGTGGTGATAGTAGTAATAGTAGTAGTAGGAGTTGTTGTTATTGCTGTTGTCTTGAGATGCTAACGTCTTCGACTGATCAGTGGAATGTTTAACCCACAGTTACTTATAAAGATTAAACAGTAATGCTTGCAGCAAGTTGACTTGCTAGTTATAGCAACCAAAAGTTCCTGAAACTTCACCAGATATCCTGAAAAAGCTCCAGAAAGGCGGTTTGAATAATTTAGTCCCGGTTACATTGTGTAGAATAGATTCGAATGTCATATCTGTAATAATTTTAATCAATAATAGCAACAAAAACAACAAAAGCAACAACGTGTTAGATGAATCCATTAATGATTATAATTGTTTTCAGTTTGGGAACAAAATCAGGAATTTGACTGAACGCTAATCACTTAAATAGACCCCATTACTTGACTGGTACTGTATTTTATCCAACTTGAAGAGATGAACGACAGCTGATATTGGCAGGATTTGAACTAAAAAGGTAACGCTCTGAAACGGATAACTGATTATTTATTGTCAAGGGTATCTATCAATGGGTGCCCATGCCTATTGATGCACACGTGGATCGAAATTGTATCCAGTTTCTGTTCTATGAACAAAACTAAATGAATCATAAGTCAACAATGATATCCTTACAAAGTTGTTCGAAATTTTGGACAGGAGGAAAGGATTGTGGAAACGATCGTTTCTGTTGCCTCAAAGACTTGTGGGAAAGTAAAGTGTTGGAGCAAGAATACACAAAGCGGAGACCTCTCTCTCTCTCTCTCTCTCTCTCTCTCTCTATCTATTTATCTGTCTGTCTGTCTATTTGTATGCCTGTCTGTCAGTCTGTCTGTTTTTCTATCTATGCATACCTATGTATGTTTTATATGATGTACAAATACTTTACACACACACACACACACACACACACACACACACACACACACACACACACACACACACACACATATATATATATATATATATTTGTATTACATACGACATATATTTACAGATAATATTCATATATACTCACGTATGCATACATATGCACGCGCGTACTAGAAGTACTTATGCCAAGACAGTTATGCTTACTCATATACAGACACAACACAGTAACACATACATAGGCATACACACACACACATAGAGAGAGAGACTAACCTAATCCACACGCATGCATAATACACACGTATACACACGCATACACTCAAGTATATACAAACCTTCCTCGCGCACACATAGATACACCTACACCACGACTGGCATAATATCACAACCATGGACATATTAACTGAATAACACACTCACACACCCACACACCGAGACCTACTTATAATACATGCTTACACACACACACACACACACAGCATTTCAAGTATTCACGCGTACATACAAGTACATACGCTCTGAAAGCCAAGAGAAAAATCAAACACTTAACAAAGAATGCCGACGGCGAAATCGATAACACGAGTTGTGGTTTTGAGTTCCTGGAGCTGAGCTGAGGAATTTACCAAATTGGCAAAATTGAGAAATTGAAGGAATGACTGCTTGAAACCGATTGTTTCTTAAGATGTTAGTATTGGCGGTGATGGTGGTGGGGTTGGTGGTGGTGGTGTGGACTGCGGTGATCCTGATGGAGAAAGGGGAGACATGAGCAATGTCCATATGAAATTATATATTACAATGCATTCGTTATAGGTAGAACGTATTGTAAAATCCTAAATTGAAAGCGGCTCCTTTGATGTTGGTCGATGTATGAAGAGATTGTCAAGAGAAATAGGAATGATTCATTGAATACATAAAATATATAAGAATAAATATATTAAGCTTTGTTCCATGAAGGAGAGGTTTAGAGCTCTAAGCATGAGTATCTGTGGCTTCAGCTTATTATACCATTTATTGATGTTGTTGCTGTCGTTGTTGTTGTTGGTATTGTGGAGGGGAGAGTTACAGGATTGAAAAATCGACAGAATAAATGATTTTAGTAATTGAGTTTTGTTGCTTTCAGCACTGTGACCGACTTCTGCCGGTGTAGACTATTTTGCTTTGTTTTTCCGGGGCCGGTGAAATATAGATCTGTTGGCAAATCCAACCATACCTTCCTTTAAATTGTGTGATATTGTACTCGTTTTCGAAATGATTTCAATGATGCTTAAGGTCTTTCGAGGTAAATAATATAAACACCTCAGTTTAAAACACTAGCACTGACTCTCATAATGTCTAACCCGGTCGTTATGTAAGGCTAGTTGTTTTCTGAGTTTATTTTGAACATCCATCGCCCCACTGACAAAATTTGACAAAGAAGGACTGGAAGGTTGTTTTTTTTTTACCTGTTTCAGGGTGTTATGATGACACAAATAGATAGATAGATAGTTAGATAGATAGACAGACAAATATATATAAACAGGTGGTGTATAACAGAGCGGGATGACGTGGGAAGGAGTGTTCAGTCTTGATTTTAAACAGAAATGAAGGTGGAAATGAAAGAAAGAAAATGGAAACGAAGGCAGACATGGAGATAGAAAACGGTGTACGCAATCAACTACCTACTCTGTATATATTTCAGTCAAATATGTTTGGTTCAGTCTGAATAATTAACAAAAAAAAAAAGAAAAGAAAACTAAGGAATCGTTTACATATTTATACGCATATACACATATACGCTCATAGGTGAACAAATTTTTACAAAAACACAAGCAACTTTATATATCTTATATATCTCTAAATTTTATCTTATGTACACATATGTAACATTTTCGAAATAAAGAAATATAATTCACCATACTAAAAACATGTAAAAGATAATCTAAAATATAATCTGTTGTTATATCGATTGCTTTAATATTTTACAGTGTTCCATCACTGAAAAAATATATAGACAGACAACGTCTCCAACATTTGCGTTTATTTTTATCAAATATAAAGTATGTATTCTTCCTGTTTACTTGCCATCAGAAATATCACAATTGTGACAGTCACTTTACTACAAGGAGCTCACTCATAAAAATGATTTTATTTGAACATCATGTATTTCCTTTTGCCTTCAGAACAACTCGTATGTATTTTCACAATCTTTCGTCGCTATCATTTCCTCAAAGTATACGCACACACGCTCGCACACACACACATACACACACACACACACACACACACACACACACACACACACGCAAATGTATATACACACACACACACACACACACACATATATATATATATATATATATATATATATATATATATATATATACACACACACACACACATCTATCTATTCATTTTCGGATGTTTTGGGAGGAGTTGGTTTTCTAACTACAAGAGAAACCAAAGATGGAATATTAACTGTTACAGCCTACCTTGAAATGTAGGCATACACATAGCTGAAATTTCCTTTTATTTGCTCAAAAAATATTTCCTACAACAGCAGAGATATAAAATCACTATATAATGATCACCGTTATAAATATATAGATATCGCCTGCCTTTCATTGTCCTCGGCCTTTTTCATCTCCTCCTCCTTCTCCTGACCGTAGTTCACCTCTACCTTCTATTTCTCTTTCTCTTTGTCTTCGCAGTTAAAAACTATTCAACAGTTCAGACCTCTATCTCTAGTCTACCAAGCCGTTAAAACATTAAAATATCACAATGTGTTAATAGAAAGCCAGGTATTTATTACAATATATGCATATCACAGCAATCGGCACCGTATTTTACAGTTCATTTTGTTGCTAATCTGTTTATCTTCAATACATTATACATACAATGAAATTTTCATTCCGGGTTAATCACATGAGAACGAACATAAGATTAGAGTTGCAAAGATTTAAATATTATTGCTTTGGTTCAGTTTTGCTCTATGAAATATATTAACATTATTGTCACCTAGGAAACGAAGTAAATAAATAAATATATATATATATATTAAAATTCTTCCACATATTATTCTCTGCGTGTGTATGTGTACGTATGTATATGTGAGTACATATATGCGTGTGGATATATATATATACATATATATGAAGATGCATGTACATAAATTTATATATATATGTATATATATATATATATATATATATATATATATATATATATATATATATATATATATATATATATATATATATATATATATATATGCATGTATATATATATATATATATATATATATATATATATATATGTATACACACACACGCACGCACACACACTCATATATAGATATGGCGTAGTGGTTAAGAGCGCAGGGTACTAACCCCAAGATTTCGAGTTCGATTCCAGGCAGTGACCTGAATAATAATAATAATAATAATAATAATAATAATAATAATAATAATAACAACAACAACAACAACATCGAAAAATATCACAGGAATGAGAACCGAGGTTCGAAATTTCCTCAAGACACCTGATGAAGGTTGGAGAGCATATCATCCGAGACGTTGTGCTAACAACAAACAAGATGAGGACAAAAATCCGTGAAATGTAAATAATGTAAATAATATAAGCAAAATTTACGTTAGTTAAAATAGTTTGTGTCATATTTCACCTGTTAGAAAGGCAAATTCACTGCAGTTTCCGTGGTGAAAAATTCTCTCTTATGTTCAAAAGGTGTAAAAACATATCTTTCCTGTGTCGCCCCCTGTCAGGACTCACAGACGTCGATGTTTCAAGCTCTTTAGCCGTAATCAATACGAAATGTCTCAGGGAGGCAACTCTGGATAGATCTTTTCAAAATACAGTCAACAAAATTGACTGATTAGCGCTAATACAGTGCTCATGTCGTAGAAACTACCGTAATACTAGCACCAAGCAGTGTATCTGTCTAGCGGAGAATATCATGGCCACTGTTCCTTCACCTGATCTAAAGTCACCGTAATTCAGGGATGTGTGTAGGGTAAATCTCTCCCATCCACTTGTTGAACAAATGACTAGGGAGCACTTTGCCGACAGCTTCCAGGAATGCGATACGACAGTGGTGATCTCAAATTACTTTTTCTCCTTTTCCCTTGGACATTGGCACTAAAATACCATCAATTCAGTCTTTTGGGATAGAGGAGCCAGTCCAGCTCTTGGTGGTGAGGTTAAAACTGTTCGCTTCTAGCCTTCAGTAGTACGACGGGAGAGTCATCTCGATCCGGTGTTCTACTGGCATTTATTTGTTTGAGAGCCATTTTCACCTCATTTTCACCTCAAGATGCTAATCGATCCATTCTGAGATTTTTATCACATTAAAGAAGAATCTATAACATTATCTTCGAGCATTGATGGACTCTCTAATAAATCAGGGAACTGTACTCCATAGATGAAATGTGATATTTGTTAGCGAACTTCAATGAGACATAAAATTAACCGCTGGGATATCATCAGTGGTTATTTCTTGCACATTAGAAAAAATATCGACATTTTTTAAACATTATAGAGACATAACAAACAGTGTATATAGAAGCGAGTATATAAATGTCGGAAAGAGGTTCGTAGTTGAGGAGGGCTTTAAAAAGAAAAAAGATTAACAAAACTAAAGACTTTCATATTGAGAGAGAACGGAAAGACCATAAGTTGCCAGAGGAAAATATCAATTTACTGCATGGATTATTTCAATAAACTTGTAGAATATTACTTGCTCGATTTCCATGAATTTAAGAAAACACGTTTACAAGGTTCAAAAAACCGAAACAGTTGATAAATCTGGACAGAAATTAAATGAATATAATGAAAACCAAACGACAAAAAAACAAGTAGAAATAAAGATATAATTAGCTTTGGTTTGCTGTTTCAGGCTTCCAAGAAAATAATAGAATAAAGAAATTATTGAAGATGTCTTCTCTCGAATATAATGATGTTGGGCATGATCTGGTTTTCGGATAATTTTATTGCTTTCTTATTTATTTTATAATATATTTACTATTCCCTATCTTTTTTTTTTTTTACCTCGAATAGCAATTTGAAATAACAATGATGGTGATGCTGCTGCTACTGCTGATGATGATGATACAAAATGATGATCATTGTTATCATAATTCTCATTATAATCATCATCATCATCAGCAACAGCAACGGCAAGAACAGCAGTGACAACAATAACAACGACAACAGCAACATCAGAAAGCTGATAATCAAATTTTATTGCCGTGCGACGACGATTTTAATCAAAAAATCACAGAAAATATTTTAATGATAACTTGTAATTTCATGCTGGATATAAATTCAATATTTCTAGTGTAGTATCTGGATATAATTTCTGACAATTGTATCATTATTATTATTATTATTATTATTATTATTATTATTGTTGTTGTTGTTGTTGCTGTTATCATCATCATCATCATCATTATTATTATTATTATTATTATTATTATTATTATTATTATTATTATTATTATTATTATTATTATTATTATTATTATTATTATTATTATTATTATTATTATTGAAAGCAGCGAGCTGGCAGAATCGTTAGCGTGCCGGGAGAAATGCTTGGCGGTATTTCGTCTATCTCCACGTTCTGAGTTCAAATTGCCGCCGGAGTCGACTTTGCCTTTCATCCTTTCAGGGGTCGATAACTTAAATACCAGTTGCGCACTGGGGTCGACTGGTCGCCTCTCGTTGGCTGTTCTTGTTCGAAATTCATGACTACTCTCAGGTCCATTTCTGTTAACTCCTTCTGCATCAGCAGCATACTGTAGCAGAGCAGGCAGAACCGTTAGCACGCCGGATAAAATGCTTAGCGGCATTTCGCCCGTCTCTATGTTCTCAGCTCAAATTCTCGGAGGTTGATTTTGTCTTTCATCCATTTCGGGATAGATAATTGATTACTTGGGTCGAAGCAATCGATTTTCTCTCTCCTCCGAAATTGCCAGCCTTGTGCCAAAATTTGAGTCCATTATTATCATTATTCTCGTCGTCATGATTATATTCATTATCGTCGACAACAACAATAACAACAACAACAACAACAACAATAACAACAACAACAACAGTAATAATCCTTTTCAAAATCTCTGAGAGAGATTTATGCAGTCTCCACTTTGAAAACATTAGGACACAGGAAATGTGTCAAGTCCAACAGGAAACGGTGTTTCCTAGGGCTAAAGAACAGTAGCATTCTTCCCTTTTATGGGACTGTCACATTAAGTTGACAACATACTATCACTTTAACAACAGCAACAAAAACGGAAAACCAACAACAACAACGGGAGTAAAGTCAAACGGTTTCCACTTAGAGTTGAAGCCGGCTTGTAATTGTAATGTAATATGAAATTATGTATTACTTAATAACGTTATAGGAATATTGATTTTATATTTCCAGTCGAACATTAGGTTATGTGATTTATCGACTGCACTTGAACTCTGTTGAAAGGGAGCGTACCTTAGGAAAATCTTTAGCAAGTAAATAGAGTTTCTAAGAAACATGCTTGACATAAAGCAAGAAACGTGTTAGGTTGAGGTAGTGACCTCTGTAATGCCATATGAAAGATTGCTCTCGTCAAAAATGTATATCTTCTCAGTAGAATTTTGGCTGAAGTAGTCGGACGTTAGTGTTTCTCTATTACTCTGGTATGGAGAATGTGCTGTAGAAAGTGAAAAATCGTTACACTCTTGAACGGAGGGACCCCTTTATTGCAGCTCCTTGGATCAAACCAAGTAAACCAGTGATCGAACTCATTTAAGCTATAATCACTCCGACTTAACTTCCATGAATAGTCTTTCCTGGACGACAATATGCAGTTGTGCTTCTTTAAGACTAGGTGCCTAAGGAATACTTGGTTGCTGTGTTTAGTTGGTTGCGTAGCAAAACAGAGGTTTGCCCCTGTTTCTTGGATAAGTTTATTAATAGATAAACCGGAATATTCGTGGGTTTGGCTAAATTAATTTGAAAATGGAAAACGTAAATTTTTTGCCGGATCTATGATGTAAAAACGTTTTCCTTTTCCCAAAACGTTAATATGTTATTTTCGAAAGCAGTGAGTATTACTGTTTGTTTGGCATATTACGTTCTTGTGTTTGTAGAGCTGGGAGATCATAGTTTCTAGTGAGAGGGACTGCTGCACTATAAAAGAGAGCATCAGGGCAGTACATTTAATCATGAAAGGAAGCTTCACTGCAATACCAGTCGCATCAGTTTGTAACGAGCTTTCATGAATGATGGTTGCCTCGGAGACATTGTATTCGCTGATGACAATTAGACAATATTTCAAAAATTGGTGTTGAAGGAGATCGCTAGTTATTGGTATTGAAAACTTCTCATAGCCAACAGTTTCAGTTTCCATTGAAATACGAGTTGGATCGGTGATATTCAATTTAATTGGAGGTACATTTGGATTCGCAGTTTCTGAGGTAAATTGCAAGTAAGTGTATTTTTCCAGTCTCGCAAATTCAATGAATGTATATGCTAATAAAACAGATTCTTAAACGTATCAGTGGTTAGTAATGCATAATTCCTTACATTACAAACCGAAGGAATTACACATGCTCTAAGACCTCTGACTTCTAAGTTCACAGCTGGGATGGAACTATTACCTGTGCATCTATTTGCAATTATGCTATGTAATCAGTGAAGCTTTGCCAGGCATACAAGAATAATTAGCATTAAGGTTTATTTGTGTTATTTTAATAAGACCCGATTATATTGTTGGTTAGTACTGTACTCAATCTCGTCCATACACTTCTCTATCTGGAGTTTTTAATTGATAGACAGCAGTGCTAATGGTTTTTCATAAAGAGAATGTACACGCTCACACATGTATGTATGTGGGTGCTTGTATATATGTATATATGCATATATATACATGGGTATATTTGTATAACGACGTCGTCCAAACGATGACGACCATAATGATGACGATAATGAGGACGATGACGGCAGTGGTAATTATGATGATGGTGATGATGGTGACGATGATAGCAATAGCGATGACACAGAAGGGTGTGTGGGGGGATGGATTGGATTAAAATTATGTGACAGACATTTCGTGATGTTACAATATCTTTTTTCTTTTAGTTTTGATCAATTTCGTAATACTGTGAGTTGCTATGAAAACCGATTATTGTTATTATGAGAAAACCAAAAACAACTAAACAATAAATAATAACTGACAAAGACAAGAGAGAGAGAGAGAGAGAGAGAGAGAGAGAGAGAGAGAGAGAGAGAGAGAGAGAGAGAGAGAGAGAGAGAGAGAGAGAGTTAGTGAGTGAGTGTGATGGTAAGAATGAAGACAATGATGTCTGTGTGTTTTAGCAGAAGACTTTTGATTGCATTTTCTGTCCCTAAAATGGTATGAATGGTGTAATTAGCAGCTCTTGTTATGTTCTTTAGTAATTTGGTCAGATCCTTTGTTAATTAAGCAAGGTGACGAATCTTACACGGTGTAATGATGAAAGAGAAGGTATGGGTATGTGAATATGTGTGTGTGCGTGTGGAGTGTCTACGTTGTTGTGTGTGTGTGAGAGAGAGAGAGAGAGAGAGAGAGAGAAAGAGATTAGGCAGAGAAAGAGAGAAAGAGGGGGGACAGAGTGACAGAGTGGACATGTACATGTATGCGTACATATATGTATACACACGCACATGTGTGTGTATACCTGCATGTATGTATGATGTATGTATGCATGTAGATATATATGTATGAATGTATGTATGTAGATATATATGTACGTATGCATGCATGTATGTATACATGTATGTATGTATGTATTATATGCATGTATGTATGCATGTATGCATGTATGTATGTATGAATGTATGTATGCAAGTATGTATGTATGTATGTATGTATGTATGTATGTATGTAGGCATGTGTGTGTGTGTGTGTGTGTGTGTGTGTGCGTGCATGTGTATAGGTTCAAATTTCGGTTGCGTAAATTCTATAGAAATGTTTTCGCTGCCAGAGAGAAACTCTGTTCTTTAACAATGAGTTTTGTAAAAGTCTGAGTGTGTTTATGTGACTGAGTGTATATATGCGTGCGTACAGACATGTGTGTATATTTTAGTGTTCCATGCTTGTATGCACGTTTGCCTGCGTAAATTCGCATAGGCTCTGTATGGATCTGCTCCTGCAAATGCAAAAGAGTGCCTCATCCATATGTATATGTATATGTATGTATGTATCAATTGTTTCAGTCATTGATTGGACCGCGGCCATTCTGGGGCACCTTTTTGAAAAGTTTTAATCGAAAATCGACCACAATATTTCTTTACAGTTTCGTTCCATCGCAGATATTATCTTCCGGTCACAACTCTTTACATATATAACACACACATGCATGCACACGCGCGCACACATATATAAAGTGCAAACTGAAATCTAATTAGCAAGATCTTCGTTACACAGACCATTATCACTATCTTTGATGTTTTATTCCCGTGAATGTGGACAACTCGTGTTTGCTGCAGAAAACAGCATCTATATGGCTGTATCTGCATCCACCACGCCGTCGTTGCGCGAAGCCATGAATACGACACAGCGGATTATGTTTTCTATGTAAGCTAGACTGATATAAAGAGACAGATTCCAGAGAAACCAGAAAACCGTGCTGACAGTTAAAATGCAAAGGAAATTGATAAAAGGAGGAAAGCAATCGAAGGTAGAAATAAAAATGAAATTTAATCTCAACTTACAGAAGTGCAGTATCAGATTTATGACACTGAAATGAAATCTGTTTGAATCGTAGAGAATATTTCAGCGAGTTAAGATCGTGGTAAAAGAATTCTACAGATAATATAACGGTGAAAACATTGTCGGTTCTATTTTAGTTTACTTTTCATTTTCGAAAAAGATGTTGGCAAAATATTTTTTGCAATAAATTCTTTTGTACATAATTAGCACTGTAAATGTATTCTGTCACAATTTTTACTATTTTGATAATGATAAAGTCATGTTTCAGCTATGTCTTAGGAAGTAATGATTTCTATTATAGGCACAAGGCCTGAAATTTTGGGGGAGGTGGTTAGTCGATTATATCGACATCAGCGTTTCACTGATACCCAATTTATCGACCCCGAAAGGATGAAAGGCAAAGTCGCCCTCTGCCAGCTCGATGTCGTTCTCACTTCAGTATCCTTGCAAGCAGCACCAGAACCAACAAGCAAAGCAGTGGCAGGAATAAAGTAAGCGCTGTAGCGATATTAAACTTGCCAAATAAAAAAGCATCACGGAATATGACATGTTAACCAGATTTTGGTAATTCGATGCAGTCATCTTTACTTGATCCTTAAACATACTTTCAATTGGCCAAATTATGTTTCACTGCAGCTCGTAGATTTTTAAATACGGCCTTAGAAAGCTCCGAAGAGGTTAATTAAATATCGTATTCAGTTATAGAATTCTTTGAATATTGATCTAATGGTTACGATACAATATCAATACATTCAATGCCATTATCATATTGGCGTGTGACATTCGGTACTAATGAACCTGAAAGAAACACACGTAAGTATATCACTGTGATGGTCACAATCCAGTCAAAACGTAGATACCATTTGTGGTAATAAAACTCACCAGCAGAATCCAGCAGTAATTGGTGATTACATGTTATCGTGCAGTAATATACATACAAATTGCTATAAGTAATGCTTGTAACAAACTGACGCCTAATCCATGGCAAACATCTCTGTGCGCTTCACTAAGTGAATCTGAAGTTGTTTGATGATGTTCCATTATACATGGACAGCTTTTGGTAATAATGGCGAAGGAAGTAGAATAAACGAAAAGATGTGTTTTAGGATCTTTAATATTAGGTGACTTAATTGCATTCCTAAATCCTGGGCCAGGTTTGCTCAGCTGCATATTGTCGCTGTTGCTATGAGTTGGGTGTCTTTTCAAATATTGTTATAATGCGATGGATTACATATTTCTTTGATGTCATTATAACGTTGAATGAAGCAAGCTGATACGATATACTCAACGAAAACAAGAACAACAACAGCGAGAACAACAACAACTACTACAACGAATTCTAACAACAATAACAAAAACCATAGCAACTTCCGCTTTCATTTCTCGAGACTAAAGAAGAAAATGTTTGTATTAACGATATTTCAGTTCTTGTAACACACACTAACACACATATACACACACACAAACACACACACACACACACATATACTCACGTCGTATACGTGTATGTAATGTATGCTCATATCTCTAAACTTCCATAGTCAATGACC
>NC_142939.1:65940354-65945354 GCF_046866305.1 Octopus bimaculoides
CTGATTGAAGAATATTAATTCTTGCAGATCAACGTCAATCTTGTAATCAATAGAAGCAACCTGTTCACTGGTAGAGGAAGGAAAAAAAAAAATCAAATCACAATCTGCAAAACGAAAACAACTGATTTGAACTAATTAATTAGTTAACTTAATTCCTCTCCTTGATTGTTTTTCTTTTCATATAAACCAAAATTATGCGTTTATTCTATGCCCTTTCAACAATGGGCTTCCATTGTGAAGCGTATAAATAAACTTCAAAGGGAAATTATCGCTAAATATGACAGCATAAAAACCGAAGAATTCGACAAACAGTATAAATGAATCTATGTTGTTATACGAATGTTGTGATAAGTTTAAATGTTGTTATTTTAGGAGTATTTATTGATATCTCAGACAGACGTTTTTGTTTTGCAATGAAGTTAACCAGTGTGAAAATATTTAACTAAAATGATTCTGAAAACTATGGTGGCGAGCTCCGTAGACTATTTAATCACAAGGGAAATATTGGTTTCAAATTTTGGCAAAACGCCAGCAATTTTGGAGGCGAGTGGGGGGGGGGGGGTGTAAGCCAACAACATCGACACCCCGGTACTTAATTCGTATTCATTTTATCGACCCTGAAAAAGATAGGCAAAGTCGACCTCGGCTAAATATGAACTCAGAACGTAAAGAGGGGCTAAATGCCGCTAAGCAGCTTGTCCTTGCTCGGCGTAAACTCACTGCCCTGAATCATTAGGAAAATATTGAAGACATAAACCCCGTGACATAAACCACGTTTAGTTGATACTGTCCATCGGCAAGCTTATGCACACTGGATTATGCTTGAAGTCCGAGATGTTAATTATACAGTAATGTCTCTACAGCCAGTGGTAAATTATTCGTACTGTGAAGCTAGAATATTCAAGCAAGAAAGATATTTTAAATGCCTTGTGGTATTTAGCTACAGTCCTTTACGTTGTCAGTTCAAATCTCACCGATGTCAACTCTGCCTGCCATCCTTGATAAACTAAAATAATGATCAGAAATTCGGGTAGATTTTAATGGCCAGTAAATTCCACCCTGCTTTCCAGAATGTAAGGCTACGTGCATAAAGTCGAGATCTAGCATGACATGTCTTTCATTCTCCTCCATTCCCTTTCTTTCTCAGTCTTCTACGTGGCACATGTAGAATAAAGTAAACACATTTTACATTTCACTTCAGCCTGTCATATTCCCCCGATGAAGAAAATCCGTCCGAAACATCCACTTCTTTGTGGTTAGATGATATATTCCATTTTGTGAACATTTTTTAAACACTATTTACTGATAGACAAAATCACTATATTTAACATCCTGACTCTCTGACGCCAGCTCAAAATGACGCTGTCACACCCAACACTTCTTAATTTAGCGCTAAAAATACACATTATTATCGACAATTTTGTATTTCGCTAATCACAGAATCTGCACACAGCATTGAAATCAATACGCATAATATAGATTTATGGAATCAACTACGAGTGTGCGTGTGGGTGTGTGGGTGTATATGTGTGTATGTGCAAGTGTGTGTGTGTGTGTGTGTTTGAATGTGTGTATGTGTGTGTATGTGCATGTGACAGTGTGTGTGTGTATGTGTCTGTATATATGTGTGTGTATGGGTGCGTGTATCTGTATGTGTGTGCATGAGTGTGTGTATGAGTGTGTGCGTGCGAGTGTGTGTGCGTGCGAGTGAGTGTGCGTGTGTGAGTGCGTATGTGTGTGTGTGAGTGTGTGAGTGTGTGCATGTGTGCGTATGTGTTACAATTGACACCGAACCAACAGCTGTAAACAAATTACGCACAATTTGCTTATAAAGTAATCTAAGAGTAACAGCTATCGAATGTCAAAAGGAAAAGATCATAACGTTACCGAAGCCATTAAAAAATATCGTAACTCTATCTATTTGCGAAAAGCGAAATTACCGCCAACTTGTGAGCTCCAAAAAGCTAGCAGGAGCTCACAAGATGGCGACACAGCTGGATGTCGATAACCAATAACAAAGGGATATAACCCCCAATTTTTACCTTTGCGTAGTGAGGGATTTCCTCCTCCATATTTTTAAGAGGTCTTGGGCCAACAAGTTTATAGGATCTGACGATAAGCCATGAAGGTAAACTCTTTATGGACAGGAAATCTAAGGTAATCCCATGAACCGGCCATCCCCATTTTTAATATATACGTACGTACATACATACATACATACATACATACATACATATATGTATATATATATATATATATATATATATATATATATATATATATATATATATATATATATATATATATATATATATATATATATATATACATGCATGTATATTCCTATGTAAATTCATACATATATACTTACGTACATAGTTATATATGAGTGTTTGTGTGTGAAAATATGTATCTATGTATGTATATCTCTTGTTTAGATTACATGTATGTATATGTATCTTTTACATGTATGTATATAAATCTTTATATATGGTGGAGTTATTAGATATTATCTTGGCTGAGACTGTTATAACAATAAAGGAAAGCTAACGTAGGAGGGGAAACGTTATGCCAATGATGTCGATGGTGATGACTAAGACGACTACGACGACGACGATCGTTATGATTATAATGGTGATGATGATGATGATGATGATGATGATGATGATGATGATGATGGTGATGATGATGATGATGCTGGTGCTAAAGATGATTTTGACTTCGATTCAACGGCAGTGTAGTAATGTACAATTAACAGCAATGACATCAATAGTTACCTGGTCTAGCCACACATTGGTCACTAAAACTTGATTTTTCTCATCCTGGAAATATAAAAGAGGAAGGCAATACGTTAAACAGCTATTCTGATATTCATGACATCATGGCAGATGAGAGAGAAGAAGGCGGAAGGTGAGGCCATAGGGTGCGAAACTATGAAGAAGAGAGATGTAGGAGGAGTATGTGAAAGAATAGTGAGATATCGAGGGAAAGAAACAAAGAAGAAGAGAGAAAAGAGCGAAGTGGGAAACAGAGAATTCGGATACGAATAGAGGCAAACAGAGAAACGCATTGCACACAGCTTACACAAACGTACTGAAAGATATGCACAAACACATGCAGACACACACAGACACACACATGCTCACAGTGTGTGTGTGAGAGAGAGAGAGGGGGGATGGGGAGATACGGGAGAGGGAGAGGGGGAGACAGAGGGGGAAGAAAATAGAACCGGGAGTAATTTTTCTGAGAAAGTGTAAGAATGAAAGATCAATGAAAAAAGCAAAGGTTTAACTTAAGTAGAATTAATGGCATTTAAATATTTCTTTTTCTGATACATGCAAACGACTGAGAAGTACAAAAAAATAACAGACTCATCAATAACAAGAATAACAACAACATAATATGAAAGAATAAATGAAATAGTACACGTTGCCTTATTTTCGTAACCCATATCCTATAGTTGTTAGTTTCCACACTCTTTAAATGATTTTCTTCTTTTCCTTATCTGTGTTGATATTGTTGTTAATGTTTTGATAATATTGTTACTGAAGATGCGCAGGCGCGAGCTGAATGTGACAAACCGACAAGAATATTTGACGACGGTGATGGTGGCAACGACGGCGACGGCGTGTATGGGCGTGGTCACCGTTCGTAATATACACCCTTTCTGTAGCTGGTCTCGTTGACCGAGTTGCTTGCTCGGGGTCAAACGTGGAAGATGATAGGAAATTCGTCACCAAGAATTTGTCACCAAGAATTTCTTGCCACTCCCCTAGACATTTTTGCAGCACAGTATTAAAAAAAGTACTTATGTGCAGCCCCTCTCATTGCTCGTCTGTCTTCAGAGCTTTTAGTCCCGTCGCCAGGTAAGAGTCTAGTTAATGAAGTGAAGCATAATTTTCAAGAACTGCAGAAAACTACAGCGAATAGTTAATTTGACAGACTTTCTAAAATTTTAAATATATCTTCAAGTCAGACACTGAAACAAAGTGTTTTTATTGTATATTACTAAATTAGAATCGTATAATTATATTTTAATATTAAATAAATAGAAATTCATCAAATTATATTTGTGTGAAAGGTAAATATAACTTCAGTCTTTTCTCGCTTTATGAACGATTAAACTAAATTATATTTTATTTTATTATTATTTGTTGTTTATTTTTTGTTTCAATTGGCAATTTTTGGTGATAGCAAACCACTTCTTAGATGATAGACTTGGGTGACAGTTGTATTGTTCTTAAAGAGGCCGACAAATTAAAGTTATAGAGATACAGTCACATACTTTATCAAAGCTTCTTGATAATTTTGGAAACAATTCTGACATATTGTTGTGTTTGAAGTTTCTATTGACTTTGATGTGTCAATAGGAAGTATAATAGGAAGCACAAAGAAAAGATGAAGAATCTCTTCATACTTGGATTTTGCAG
This sequence comes from Octopus bimaculoides, assembly GCF_046866305.1. NCBI lineage: Eukaryota > Metazoa > Mollusca > Cephalopoda > Octopoda > Octopodidae > Octopus > Octopus bimaculoides. The sequence goes on from NC_142939.1 coordinate 65,944,785, forward strand.
GCTTCTCCTTTACAATCTCATCTCCGCCTTCCACAACGGCTCTGTCAATTTAGATCTTTTCATCTCCTTAATAGCTTATTCCTTCACCAACTAGTATATTATATAATATAGGGTAGACGTGTTTGACTTTGAGAGTGAACACTTCGAAATGTTTGACAGCGAAATCTGAACAATTTCTTTTGTAATCAAGAAGATTCATTCTTACAAAAATGAGAAAGAAACTTGTTGTCCGACGCCATTTTGAATATATTTACTGTCGTAAAAGAAGCAGATTTTAATTGCAAATGACAGATCAATCACACCATAGTGTTTGATATATTTGCGTTACAATAAAATAGTAAAATAAATCATCATATGAGTTTGTTAATGATAAAATATCACCTGTATCCTAAAATTGAAACTTAACTCGATGCAGTTGGATCTTTAACGATTAAACGTAAAAACTGATGAAAATATGAATGTTGTAAGAAGGTATAATACTCACGAAAAGTATTGAAATAGAGATATCCATGTTGTAAAGCAAATATCAAAATGCAACACACCCGTATACGTTCATAATTACACATACAC
>NC_142939.1:65950354-65960354 GCF_046866305.1 Octopus bimaculoides
AACTTAATAAAGAAGGCATTAATGACTTATGTGGGGAGTCCCAAACTGGGGAGCTGACTTAATTCAATTCCGTCCATCCATCGCCTTAGATTGGTTCTTTTATGTCGCACCAGAAAAGAAGAAAGACAAACTTAACGCTGATGGGATTTGAACTCAGATAGCCTCACTGCTACTTGAGGCGGCTCAAACGTATACTGGCACACTCATTGAAATATTTAATATAGCTCAAAGTATGCTGTGTCTAAAAAAGTCATAGATTGAAATCGTTTGACATTATTTCTGCAGTATCAAGTAATTTGGTGTAAACAACAATTTGATGTCGGCAAACTGAATGGCTTACAGTTGACGTGAAACATTCACCGCAGATATCACAATGAATATGGCTTCTCTCCTGCCTGAATAATTTTGTGAATTTCGACCACAGGAATATTGCAACATGCCCGATAAGTGTATAATCAATCAGAAGGATTACACAAACCTCTGTGGTATTTTATTTTATTATCCCAGTAAAGATAAAAGACCCACTCAATTGAAGCGAGATTTGAACTCAGTATATTAAAGAATATATAAGCGGAAAAACAATAAAACAAGTTGTCTGATGCGTTACCAATTAGACTAGTGTATTCGCCGTAAGGTATTGTAAGTGTTAGCATCTCATTGCTTTGTCAGAGAACTACAGATTTATTCGTAAATTATTTTTTCATTTTTTGATCATCTTCTTTTCCCTTCTCAAATTCAATTTGAAATTACATAAGTTTGTCTCGTACGAAATATTTTACTGAAAACACCAAAAACATAATCCAGAAGCAAACAGCTGATGAATTCTGTAGGAAATACGCAGGTAGAGAAATTACATTTCTTTTCATTAAGAAAAATATCTCGTAAAAAAGACTCATAAATAAGGTGAAGGCATATATTGCTTTCTTACAACTACTGAACATGTTTTAGTGATGTTGAGGTCAGTGGGGATTTTGGAAAAACATCGATAGTGACAACTCACACACACACGTCTATCTATCTATCTATCTATCTATCTATCTATCTATCTATCTATCTATCTATCTATCTATCTATCTATCTATCTATCTATCTGTACATATTTATATATATGTGCCTATAGATCTGTATATATATATATATATATATATATATATATATATATATATATATATATATATATATGTATATATACGAAATACGCTCACACACACACTTATATATACATACATACGTACATACATATGTGCATACGTACATCTGTAAAACCAAATAACGAAAGCAACAAAAAACCAAAAAGATATAAATGAAGAACTTACCATATCGAAAATCTGTGTAAATGTCAAGCCCATTTTGACAACAACTGCCTTGGAGGCATTCTTAACTGGTCGGACCGATCTTTCATATCCCTTGAGGAGGTACGTCATCAGGCGTTGTTCTTCGGTCATCTCCGGGGCTTTGAATGGGATGTCAGCATAATAATTATCATGGGGACTGTTAGGATGGGATTGACTGTTACTTCGTTGCGGCTGTTCATCAGAATGATATTTTACTGACAGGCCTACAAGTTTAATAACGAAAGAAACTGTTAGACGAAAAACTTGTGAAGAACACGCGTGAGTAAGAAGAAAAACGAAACAAGAAAAAGAGTGACACAAACAGGAAAACAGCAACGAGTAAAAATAAATAACATATACATAAATAAATAAAGAAAAGTAACAAAAGACGGCCATCTTGATGTTGTATTGCACTCATGTAACAAGTAATGTTTATAAAAATAAGGGGGAAAAAATCAAACTTTCAATCTGCCGTGCAAGTATAATCAAAATACTTTCTATCCTTTTGACCAACAAATGGATTTGCATTTGTATCATTAAAATAATCGCCATTTTTGTATTTTTATCATAGGGATATAGTCATTTTAACAATCCTCAATATGCTTATGAACTAAGGTGTAATATCGTATGAATAAAAGAATATAAAGACAGGTTGAAAGTACGACACGGTGGTCTATAGAAATAGCACATGTCTTCGAGTCCATGGGGTTGTATTAACAATATTATACTTTTAGTTTTACGATCTTTCATCTTCATGAAAAAATGGCAGCAGCAGCAGCAGCAGCAGTAGCAGTTGCAGTAGTAGTAGTAATGCCGCCACTGACGCCGACAGCGACGATGATGTGGACGATGATAATAATGATGATGATAAGGACGACAACAACGACGATTACAATGATTATGATGATAATGATCCTGTTGTTACCTGACAACAGGTAAGCTCTACTCGATCAGACCGAGGTTGAAGGGCGCTCCATTTGCGACCATCGCATCTTCGTGTATTTCAGAATGTGTATCGTCCAGTCAAGTACAGAGCACAATGCTATCGATTAATTCCCTTCACTCAAAATTGATGTCTTTGTCACAAAATCAAAAACCATTAGTGCGGCGGACAAAATGCTTAACAGTATTTCTACTGGCTCTTTATGTCCCCGGTTCAAATTCTACCGCGGCCGAGTTTTGCCTTTCATCTTTGTTGGGTCGATGAAATAACTACCTATCAAGCAGTGGGGTAGAAGTAATCGATGAGACCCCTCTCCCCAAATTCCATTCCTTATGCCTATTAAACAAAGAATTATTATTATTATTATTATTATTATTATTATTATTATGTTTATTATTGTTATTATCATCATCATCATTATCATTATTATTATTATCATTATTATTATTATTATTATTATTATTATTATTATTATTATTATTATTATTATTTTTATTATTGTCATTGTTGTTGTTATTTATATACCAGCAGAATGTACAAGGTAGCATCAGTAATTCGCCGGTTAAATTGTATTAAACTATGTGGTTATATCCCTTTATCTTTCCGAATTTGTCCTAGTAAATCTTTACTTTAATCACTTCAATGGGATCGATAAATTAGATATCCAAGGACTAGCATGTTAATCTAATCGACCGAGATTACTTTCAAAATTCGTGATCTTTTGCCAGCCAAGTCAATCAATATTCCAGCTGAAGGTTTTTTCACTATATTTTCACTTAATCTTTATTCTGTCCACAGAAATTCTATGGTATTTAATTCATAGCAAGATATCCGTGAAACATGTTTATGTTCTTCTATGTATGTTCTGTACCAATTTCCTATCTTCTTTCACACAAATATACCACAGTTGCAGTGCTGCCATCTGTCTCCAACTCAACATAGTTCGTCTTTTCTGTCTGTTCGTGTAAAGATGTGAGTGTCAGTCTCAGGTTTTACATCTGTCATGAATCAAAAAAGAATATATAGAGGGGAGAAGCGGTTGAGAGAGAGAGAGAGAGAGGTGGAATCTCCAGTCTCAAGCATGCCCTCTATTTTATAGTTCTTTATTACAATGATTGGTTTATATGTATATTTCTTTATCCTTCAACCGTACTTTATCATAGAACTTTGCTTTGCTGCGAAGATGTTTCCAAACATTTAACATTTCTGTTTCGGTCACAGTTTGTTGGCTTATAGTTGCTTACAATAATGGAGTCTCTTTCTGTCCTATAATGATTATTGACAGCGCGTATGTCGAATCCCACTGATTCAAGGACAAATCTTACGTACAATAAAATCGAACAAAATGGATTCCATTGTTAGTTACAAGAATTTATGTTTCCAAGTTCAAATCCTGCTGTCAAGGTCAAACTTTCCCTTTTATCTTTCTGGGAAAGTAATTTACAGAAATTATTATCGGCAATACGTTGAGACCAATTGATACAACCAAACAGTGAGCAATACAAAAGACGGCATCCGTCCCGCAATTTGAAGTCTTGTATCGATGTTAAAAACCAAAATTATGGTGAATTACTATTTCCCCATATGGCATTCTCTTCTGGGATCTTGAATAGTCTTCTTGATCATCCAGAGAGTCTCTCCATAAGTTCTTACATCAAGTTCTACTTTCAATGTCAAAAGAAATCTATTCTCATTATTGCGTCACAGAACGTTTTGGGAATTGCTCTCAACGTATTGCTGATAATAACTTCCGTAAACTACTTTCCTTTCACTTTCTTTATTGCATCACTGAAGACTGAGGTTTTCGAATCGATAAAAATACTTTACAATAAGTAATGTTTATAAACTCCTTTTTTACTGCAGTGAAGTTCTGTGGTGATTAAAATAGAGAATTTGTTTATTTTTCTCAGTTAGGAAAGATTTTATCATTCGGTAAAATCATCGGATTAATCTTTGGAATACCCACACTGTTACCATGGTGACCGGCGATTCTCGTTGAGGATTTTATTTTAAACGCAGTGCTCCAGTACGGCCACAGTCGATTGAGTGAAACCAATTAGAATGTAAAAGAGTTATTATTTAAACTAAGTTTATACGAAATATCTATCACATACATAAAATCGATAAATAAAACAGAGTATACGATTAAAGATATCGATCATTTATAGTGTCACATCTATTGACTTTTCACCAGCAAATCATATCTATTTTGGTAAACTGAAGAATCAATTAATTAGACGTCTCAAAGAGAAGCATAGTATGATAACTGTATGTGATTTGAACCTATGATTTCTGGGTTGGTAACCCAATTAAATGTTTGTCTGGTTCATTATATATTTCCTGCTAGCGATAGACTTATATTTCGAGCAAGAAATATATTAAGGCTACTCTAACTAGGAAAGCTTCGTTGTGGTCGCCTGAATTGCTAGAAACAACAACAGAACATGTTTCATATGATATCCGATAGCTTTAAGAAATGATGGGCCTATTTTAATAATGGAATCCGTTAGGTACAATGCTAAAAAGGATGTCCTTGGCATTGCGCTTGGAATATATTTTGACCTTTAGTGATGGGTCATTCAATCGGAATTCATGTAACCTTAAACAATAACAATAACTCTTTAGTCATAGAATATTCACTCAGAACTGATCAGCGTTTAAAGAAATAGGCATATAGTCATAAATTATTGATTGGTTAAGTGGTAGTATTGAGTACTACACAAATCTGGGTGACATTTGGTTGGAATAAGATCAGTAATAGATTGCAATGTTTGTAAAATATTCACACAGACACACAGTTGCACCTATCATCTAGCATTTCATATTTCTTATAATCAATCTCACGAGTTCTCTCCCTTTTAACTTTAAAGATTATTTTCATTAACATTAATAATGCTTTTATGACTGCGGCTATAATATTAATTATTTATTAAAACAATTAACTGCTCACGTAAAAAGAAAAGAAGCTGACGCTTAATTTTTGGGACGTTTTCCAGTACCACAAAATTAGTTGACGACAATATATATCTTTAAACTCCTGTTCTCTCTCTCTCTCTTTCTCTCTTTCCCACTCCCCACTCCCTCCCTCCTTCTCTACCACTCTTTCTCATCTCTTCTATTTTTCTTCTTTGTCCTTATCTTTTTCTCTCTCTCATTTTCGCTCTTCCCCACTATTTCCATCTCACTCAATTACGTAGACATGTGTGAACTGAATGTTTAGTCAACATGATAAGCTCGTAGTGTGTGTGCTTGGTCCAAGTTTACCAAGGTTGGGCCGCAAACTCACTGCATTTTCAGATTAGCTTAACAGGAAATGAGATTAAGATGTCCTGGGAAGGAGATTTGATGGGTTTAAAAATTGCCGAGTCATTCATTTGCTAGCGGTTAGAGGTGGTGGGCCAGGAAAGAAGGGTGCGATAGGATTTTAGTAATACTGCGTCATACGTCCGTGTATTTGCACACACAGATACACCCCTGCACATGCACACAAACATTCACCATTCACATACATGCATAAATCCATGCATAAATAACATATACATACATACATACATATATATACATATATATATATATATATATATATATATATATATATATATATATATATATATATATATATATATATATATATATATATATGTATATATAGCCACACACACGCATGCAATACATACATTCGTTCAAAGACACACACACATATATAAATAAACTTTTTTCTAATAATGTCACGTGACAACACAATTTTGAGATAGACGAGAAAGAATAAATATTTGTATGGTCTTGTAGTAAGTCAGGTTTCTTAGAATGATAATATATATATATATATATATATATATATATATATATATATATATATATATATATTTGTTACATACATATGAGTGTGTGCGTGTGTGTATTTCTGACATGCATGTAATGTGTATAAGTATGTGAGTGTTTGAGTTTGTGTACGTGGTTTGTAAGTATTGGTTCTTCGTGTTACACTCGTTGATAGAGTATTTTGCGAGTCATGTTTGTAGAAATATGCTAGGTTGTTGAGCATAACTTCTCTTTCCGGGTTATCTTTCTACTTACACACAGTTTTGCACACCCAACCACAAATGAATGTGAATATATATATATATATATATATATACGCCTATATGTGTGTGTGAGCGTGTGAGTTTGTATGCATATATATATATATATATATATATATATATATATTAGCGTAGATACAAAAGCACTCCCAAAAATACAAACATATATAAACACCGTACACAAACACGCACATGCGCAATAAGATACATACATGCATATAACATTCAAACTTGAATAAATACACGCACACATTACAAATGCTCACATTCATTTAAGTAAATGTAAACAGCAACGTGGAAAGTAATATCGAGTTATTTATAAGCATTAAATATCATTTTGTATATATTTGAACAGAGAAACAGGACAGTAGCGCTGAACTTAATCATTCAAACTGAACAAATCGAACTATTTATGTAAATACCATATATATATAGATATGCGTGTGTGTGGCTTAGTGTGTAGCGCGTTGCGCTCGCAATCCTGAGACGATGGTGTCGATTTCCGGATCCGGCGGTGTTTTGTGTACTGGAGCACAACACTTCATATCATGTTGCTCTACTGCATTCAGCTGCAAATGAGTTCAGGAAAAAATTTTTATGGAATTAACTCTGCGAGGAACTAGCGTCCCGTCCAGAGGGGAGTGCTTTAAGCTTAGTCAATTATACACCATGAAAATTGGGTTACACTCCGGCCCTTCCTCACTACCTCCACACTCCCCTGATATAGCGCCTTCAGACTATCATCTCTTCGACCACATGAAAGAGGGTTTGACAGGTAAACATTATTCCAGTGACGAGGAAGTGAAAACTGTAGTGAAGAAGTGGCTCAAAGAACAGTCAACAGAACTTTACGGGGCAGAGATACATGCTCTCATTCGAAGGTGGAACATTATTATTGAGAGAAACGGTGACTATGTTGAGAAGTAAGGATGTGATCCACAGAGGACCAGCTTCATTATGATGTATGATACATGTTCCTGTGTTGGTAATTATACCTGTTCTAAACAAAATGGCATTACTTTTCCACTCACACACGTACTAAATGAAGATGGATTACTAGCGACGTAATCACAATGTATCTGTATTTTATATAGAGGCATTTGGGTGTAGAAAACTTTCCTCGTTACAAATGTGCATAAGAACATTAAAGAGAAAAAAGATATACGAGAAAGAAGAAATTGTATTATTTTATTCGATGAGAAAAAAATATAGTTTAAAAATAAGTGATAAAAATTATAATGAAAGATATATTAATTCATAAAGCTATAAAAATGTAAATTGAAATATAAATCACAAAAATTAAGAAGACATGTTGGATAATTTTTTTTATAGATTCATATTTATATTCCAATATCTGTAACGTTACAATATTTCATCTTAGGCAATAAGATAATACTTTGTAGAGAATATCAGTAGAAGAGAAATTTTATGGAATAGTTATAAAACAATCTTTTAATTTTCCTGTCTAAACTTAGTGCATGGTTCAATGGAATCACCAGATTGTGGAGTTCTGTGGACAGACAAATCGATTTCCCTTGTTGACAGTTCAGTTTTGTGTTATGAATACGATAGGAAAATATTTATTTTTCAATCATACAGTCGAGAAGTTTTGGTTAAGGTTAAATAACTTGCCACATCATATTGTATGTCGGTTTGTGATGTTATATGTCTATAGTGCTTATATTTCCATCGAAGGAAATACAAAAGAATAAATTCCAAAGTGCACGGTAGAGCGTGCAATCTCTCTCTCCCTCTCTCTCTCTCTCTCTCTCTCTCTCTCTCTCTCTCTCTCTCTCTCTCTGCATCTCTGCACCTCTGTATCTCCGAATCTATCTATCTATCTATCTATCTATCTATCTATCTATCTATCTATCTATCTATCTATCTATCTATATATATATATCTACACGCACACACACGTATATGCATGTGTATGCATACAGATGTACGCATACTTGCATACAAAGATAACAGACACACATACACATACATACATACATGCATAGATATACACACACATGCACCCCCCACACATATATATATATACATACATACACAGACACTCACATATATATGTGTATATGAATAAATACTGATATATATAAATACACACACACACACGCACGCACACATACACACGCACGCACACACACACACACACACACACACACAGACACACACACACACATACATATGTATTAGAGATTTCAGAATACTTCTTTCAGACCCCTTTATAGATTAGCTGTTAAACATTACGTTTCTTCTTCTTCTTCTTCTTCTTCTTCTTCTTCTTCTTCTTCTTCTTCTTCTTCTTCTTCTTCTTCTTCTTCTTCTTCTTCTTCTTCTTCTTCTTCTTCTTCTTCTTCTTCTTCTTCTTCTTCTTCAGTATTTTTAGTTTTTCTTCTTTAAACTTTGCTTTCATTTCTTACCTATATATTTTAATGATTTCAGACACAAAAGTATTCCAGGTGCAGCCCGAACTCATATCAATAAAACGTAAGCTACAAGTCGCTCTCTCTCTCAAAAGCCGTGCAGACTGTCGAACGTATTGTATGAGTAGCACAAGAAATTTAGCAGAAGCAACAAGATGTAACATATATCAACAGCAGAAATTGGTATTGAAAGGAAACTTAAGAAGAAAATGCTTCCCGAATCGATATTTTTCTAAGCTATAGTCTTCAAAAGGCGTGGAATATTGACTGATATTGGAAGATAGGGACCGAAATTCCAGGCAATCACTAGCACAAAGGTGGCTATGTAATATGTATGAACCGCCATCTTACCAAAGAATATAAATTACACACGCATACACACACACACACGCACATATAGATACATATATGTATATATGCATGTAAATATGAATATAAATATAAATACATGCGTATATATATATATATCTATATATATATATATATATATATATATATATATATATATATATATATATATATATATATGTATGTATGTATGTATGTATATGTATATGTGTGAGTGTTGTGTTGGGGAAGGAGACAGAAACAGAGAGAAGAACGAGAAAGTGCAAAAAGGAGGGGCAAACGCATTATGGCACATGGAAAACATGTAAACAATTCCGAAGATCGAAAAGGCAGGATCGAAACCAACACCAAAAAAATTTTCATCATTGATCGGAACACAGGATATATATATATATATATATATATATATATATATATTGATCGGAACACAGGATATATATATATATATATATATATATATATATATATATATATATATATGTATATATATTTATGTATGTATATGTATGTACGTGTGTGTATAAGGACGGGAGAAGAACAGAAATGAGATAAGCCGAAAAAGTAAATTCACCGGACTAACGCAATTCTTTAGAAGTTAAAAAAATCTATCAAATTAGTTTTTTTTCCACAACCAAAGAGAGATGTCAGTAGAGAGTGACACAAAGGTTATTGATGTAATATTACAGATGTGTCCATGACAACATAAGTAAATTTCGGTTCAATATCATATTATCATATGCGTATATATATATATATATATATATATATATATATATATATATATATATATATATATATATATATATATATATATATATATATATTAAGGGCAGTGTGGTGAGGTGTACGGTCAAAATTTCA